>NC_051414.1:37161212-37161595 GCF_015228065.2 Penaeus monodon
TACATTACCTATAAACGCACAAAATTCATAATAGTGTGCCCATAATCGCATTGAGCATTTCCTCTTTACAAACAGTCAAACAAAACACATCTCGGCGGCCTTTTCCACCAAACCGTTCATAGATTCCCGGGAAATGGTTCGATCCTGGGTCCCGTAATACCATCAAAGGTGATTCGAATCCCTAGAATCGGATCTATGATGTAAAAGATACGGGATTAAGTCACTGATGAAAAATATATCTTTCGGAAATGAGATCGGAATGCTTTCACGTGATTCGGAAATACGTTCGTTGGGATTTTGAAATGAACGATGCTCTATTTTTTGTGTGCGTTATTATTGAGTGGATTGTTGTTATTGTACTTCAATTCTTCAAAATGAAACAT
>NC_051414.1:37163718-37164115 GCF_015228065.2 Penaeus monodon
TTCGAGTCAGCGAAGAAATCTGATCTGGAAGCTTCAATATCAGGGAAGAAATTTCTCTGAACTTGTGTCTGTCTTATCAATGGCAGTGGTTCTCCGTTTAACTCTATCTTTAGGCCTTCCGAGAATCCAGAGCAATTGCAGAATTCGAAAGTTTTCCTCCAGTGCAACATCTTCATTGCGCGTTGCAGAGTTACTAAACCAATATCATACTTGCTTTTTTTTCTCTTTCAGGCATGCCTTTGGGGGTATTATCAAAGTATTTTATTGCTGGTATGCGTATGCATGCATGAAACAGTAAATTATTAACTAATCGTTTATCATTCACAGGAGAAAAGAAGTATATATGTACAAACGGTTTAGTTAGTTAAATGTACAAAAAAGTTATGTATCGATATTG
>NC_051414.1:37164298-37165179 GCF_015228065.2 Penaeus monodon
GTGTATATAAAGCATAACAAAAAACCACCAGTCCACCCATCTTTCTAACTACAACAGAAATGGCTTCCTCTATTTCCATCGAGCATTCCAGTCCTGTCTATCATTCAGTCTTCTCCTATCTCCCCTTCGGTCCACGACCCTTATTCTTGATTCTCTTACTGCCTCTCTGTTCACCTTTTTTATCCGAGTGTTATCTTCATTTCAACTTATAGTTCCTATGTAGTGTTTTGTTTTCCCTTTTTGGGTATGATTTTATTTCTTCCTCTCTTCCTCTTATCTTAATGATTTTATTTATCTGTCTATTTTTGTTTTTACTAGTCATGGTTTCGTTATTCACTTTTCCCTTCCGTTTGTCTCTCTATAGATTACCAAGTTACAATTGTTACATTTTTTCATTTTTTATATTCATCTAGTATTGAACTGCTCGAGATATTCCCCTTTTGTGGAGTATTTTAATAATGATAATATGGACGAATACATTTCATTTACTGGTTCACCAATTAACCATTTCCATGTCTATTCCCTATCCTTTTCCTCTGCATTAACACGTAGACTCAAGTTAACTGTATCCATTCCATATTAGTATATTACTGTATTAAACTTCCACGTTCTACCCTACAGGTTTTTGATACAAGTTCTATGGTCACTAGAATCGAGTTTATAAATCTATCTTAACATGACTGAAGCGGAAGCCCACTTTCAGGTTTCTTACTCACTCCTTTTAAAAATTAAATTAACCTATATTGAAACCTACTGCTCTTTGAATACTGCAATATTACACAGAATAGAGCAGTTTAGGAAAACTCCTAAACCAACTCTTGTGCTGTTTTAGACCTGTAGCTTTTTTATTTTTCTGACTCCCTTGCTGATATACGAACAGC
>NC_051414.1:37166014-37166260 GCF_015228065.2 Penaeus monodon
TTCTCATTCACCCAAAGCTAAGGCAATTAAGTTCAGAGAGCATGTAACCACAATCAATAGCGAGGTGTGGGTTTCCCTGTTATCAGTCTTCGCTTTAATTAAACTCACAATAGGTGTCAAAATACCGGCTTATCTGGCTCGGATTTCCAGTATATGTGTAGTGTGGGTGTTTAAAAGGTTAAGGACTGTGTTTGCTTATTTTAGTAATGGGTGTGTGTTATTGTGTTGTTATTTTTTTGAGTGGCT
>NC_051414.1:37166572-37166867 GCF_015228065.2 Penaeus monodon
GAAGTGAATACACCTTTCATGTAACTCCACGTCTGTACATATATGACTTGCTATCGGTTTATGTATGAGTATGCATATGCCAACGAAACCAAGTACATGTGCATTCATAAACCTCTCCATATTGCCTTTGAAGTTGCGAGAGGCATTAAAAGAGTCATCTTCAACGTACTGAGCCAAGAGTCATCAGTCGGAGTGATTAATAACGCTTCTCTTTTTTACGAATTCACAATGAGAAAATAAACACAGCACCGTTAGTTCAGTCATCAAATTCAGCGAGGAATGCTGGGATAAGGGT
>NC_051414.1:37167745-37167951 GCF_015228065.2 Penaeus monodon
CTGTGTAATATCGCTACGACCCGATAGTCTTTTACGTAAATTGAAATCAAGGTCCAATCAGGCTAAGAGGCCGAGGCACTAAGGGGCCAGGGGAATGGCTCACTTCAGGAGGAGGTCGAAATGATTAGCACGGTCTTGCGTTTTAATGAAAGACATGAGCATCAGCTTAACTGCACAATACCCGCACTCTGCTCGCCGTATACGTT
>NC_051414.1:37168182-37169402 GCF_015228065.2 Penaeus monodon
AATTTTCTTGAAAATAGTGAATCTTCCTTAATCTTCTCTATGTTTTTATCAGTATACATGGATACACATGACATTATACTAAAGGCACATTACCTCGCAGCTTCTGAATACAGTATAAAACTATACGATAATCGCCTTTACGCAACCCTGAAAGATCTTTTTTTTTCTCGTAAGGTTGCCATCTTGTCAAATACGTAGGTCTCATTACGCGATCATATAGACGCCTGTGTAATAATATTATAAAGAATTATCCTCATTTTTATACTTACAACTTTATTGAATAGTGTCTTTTCCCTTATCTTTATTCGTGGTATTTTAGAAATCGCTTATTTACACAAATAAAAAAACATCTATTTACGACAAGGCCAGGGAGGTGAAAGGAACGAGTCTTAATTTCTTATTCAAATTCCGATAAATAAAATCTCCATAGAAACATCATGGCATTAAGGAGTGTATTATAAGATAACGCAAATTTACATAAATGCCATAATATTTATAGAATAAAGAGACGTAATGTAAAACAAAGGGAATGTGCAGTTAAGTTTTTTTTTTTTTTTTTGTCTACTCTACACTTTTTTTAAAATTGTTTTATTTTTTATATTCATTATTAAATAATTGTTGATATCTATTGTGTTTTATTTATCATCTTATTATTTTATCTATTTTATTTGATCTTTTTTCTTATTATTTTATCTATTATTGTCCTTTATCTATCATCTATTGTCTCTTGATCCAATAAGTCTCACTATCCCACATATTCTATTGATGTGCATTTGTTTGGTACGAATATGTCTTTCACTTTATTCATTTATTCATCAAATCATTTTTTCTAATTAAGCAGGACATCTCATTAAACACACAAGTTCGCGATTCGGGCTTTGATCACTTTGATCAGATTATCTTGATTAATCTCAAGGTATATATTTTCTTTACCTTAATATGTAAACTTTGTGAGTGACGAAACAACAACAAAAATAACATTAATATAAAAAATGTACGCTGCAATATATTCATATCGTATTCATAATCCTTATCACTCTCACATTGTTCATATTTACATGTAGTATAAGCCCTACAGTTATCTAATCAAGATTAATAATACTTATATGTAAGCGAGCATGACTAGTAACTAATGCTTACTGGACATATTGGCTTAGATACACAAAACAATGTTAGCATTACAAGCAGATGCACACCCAAGCCAATCTGCGACCATGAAG
>NC_051414.1:37169488-37169600 GCF_015228065.2 Penaeus monodon
TACAGTACGAATACTAGGACATGAATACCCATATATATGGATGGTCTCTCTCTTTTTCTTCATTTGACTAAGCACATGGCAACATCAACGAATTTGAGGCATGTATATTTTC
>NC_051414.1:37169840-37170188 GCF_015228065.2 Penaeus monodon
CATCATGTCCAATACCTACATTAACACACATAAACACATAGCCTATCTTTCTCCCTCTCATACACACACATAACATCAACAAACATGAAGTATATGCAATATATACATACTCCTACACATAAATCCATCAGGACAAGTGCACTCATCTGTAATGTTCTAGTTAACTGTTTTAACGATTATATCATTACTCTATGTTCATATTGACAGGTACTCTGTAATCAGATTAATTACTCATAAAACAGAGATAATAAACATGAACTCTGCCATTACTGACATTACTCTGGATTAATATACATTGTTCTTATATAATACGCTATATAAAACACGCGTGTTGGCTGTCTTATTGCA
>NC_051414.1:37170812-37170942 GCF_015228065.2 Penaeus monodon
CTTTGAAACCCATTTTCATAATCACTTATGCAAGGGAGATGAAGACAATGCTATGAATAATAAGAATAATGACAGCAAAGAATTCCAATAACCATCCCACCGACAACATTAAGAAAATGATATAGACAGT
>NC_051414.1:37170982-37171189 GCF_015228065.2 Penaeus monodon
TATTAGTGAATATATTAGATTTACAGCTTCCATTAAAACCTATTAACAGTTATGTTTCCTCTTTTATGTGCAAGATACACGTCACAACGATCAGTGTAATGTCACATTATTTTTAATGGGTAAGAATTATGTTTTCTGGAGCGCAATAGAGTGTAATGTTCTAATTACTGTGTTTTGGGAGTCTAATCTGCAAAGTGACATTGTCCA
>NC_051414.1:37171608-37171876 GCF_015228065.2 Penaeus monodon
GCAGATTAACCTATAGCGTGAGAGAAGTTGGAAAAAATAACCCTGAAGGAAGTAAATCCATCGCTGTCAACGCCATAGAGGAGGGGTAAGAAAAAAGAAAAAAAAGGAAAAAAAAAAAAAAAGAAAATAAGAAGGAAAGAAAAAAGGATAAAAGAAAAAAAAGAAGGAAAGAAAAAAGAAAAAAGGAAAAAAAAGAGAAAAAAGAGGAAAATTTAAAGAAGAAAAAAAAATAAAAGAGAAAAGAAAAGAAAAAGGAAAAAAAGAAGGA
>NC_051414.1:37172142-37173187 GCF_015228065.2 Penaeus monodon
CATGTCTAGAATATCAATACCGCCCACAGGTCACTCAACCTTATTTTTTGTCTATCTCATTTACTGCAGATTAATGATATGGACAGAGCAGTTCTTACAACTGTCTGGAATTCAAAAACGATAACCGCTATTATTTAACTAAAAATAAGTCAAATTTAAATCATATTGTGTATCTGTTTTTTTCTGCTGTAATGAGACACCCACTCTGGCAACCCACTTCAGAAACCCACTCTAGAAACCCACTTCAAGACAACCACTCTGGCAACCCACTTCAGAAACCGACTGTAGAAACCCACTTCAGAAACCCACTCTAGAAACCACTCTGGAAATCCACTTTAGAAACCCACTCTAGAAACCCACTTCAGAAACCCACTCTAGAAACCCACTTCAAGACACCTACTCTAGAAACCCACTTCAAGACACCTACTCTAGAAACCCACTTCAGAAACCCACTGTAGAAACCACTCTGGAAACCACTTTAGAAACCCACTCTAGGATGCAAGTGATTAACGAATGACGTCATCATTGCTGAGAAGGACTGAAACACTCTTTCCTGAAACCCACTCAAGAAACCCACTTTAGAAACCCACTCTAGGATGCAAGTGATTAACGAATGACGTCACCGTTTGAGAAATCTTGGGATCGAAGTTAACTCATGCTTTTATTTTCTACTGTATTCTGATGTATTTTCTAAGCAGCATTTTTTTTTTCTTTCTTTTTTAATAATCTAGCCAAATATGTATAAAACGTGTGATAATTTTCTTTGATATTTAATATGCAATCCCCTTTTATTGGGTTAATCATCGAAAGGTATCACTGTTGTTGAAATGTTGCTAGTTTTAAGTCCATTAGAAGACGTTGTATTGTAATTATGATCATGTTGCTAATATCTTTGATTGCAACTTTCAGTCTGTTTATTTTAACAAGGGTAGTAAGCATTTTTTCACGGGTCTGAACCAATCGAATTAATATGAATTATTGTGGTATATGGTTTGTGTAAATATTTATCTCTCTGTTTCAATGTTTCTCGTCTGCCCCCCCCCCC
>NC_051414.1:37173627-37174547 GCF_015228065.2 Penaeus monodon
GCACCACCCTGAACCTCTCTAAACTCACTCTACCCTTCTGAACTACTTAGAACTTACACTTTCACCCCTCTAACCCTCTAAACCTATCGCAACTTTCTATAAAAACTAACTCTAGAAAACTTATCAATCTCAAATTATTGGATTAACCTTATCTTTTGAAAACCCACACTTTTGGCAACCCTCCTGGAAACCTACTCTAGAAACCTACACTCTGGCAACCTCTCTGGAAACCTACTCTAGAAACCTACACTCTGGCAACCCTCTCTGGAAACCTACTCTAGAAACCTACACTCTGGCAACCCACCCTGGAAACCTACTCTAGAAACCTACACTCTGGCAACCCTTTCTTGAAACCTACTCTAGAAACCTACACTCTGGCAACCCTCTCTGGAAACCTACTCTAGAAACCTACACTCTGGCAACCCTCTCTGGAAACCTACTCTAGAAACCTACACTCTGGCAACCCACCCTGGAAACCTACTCTAGAAACCTACACTCTGGCAACCCATTCTGGAAACCTACTCTAGAAGCCTACACTCTGGCAACCTACCCTGGAAACCTACTCTAGAAACCTACACTCTGGCAACCCTCCTGGAAACCTACTCTAGAAACCTACACTCTGGCAACCCATTCTGGAAACCTACTATAGAAACCTACACTCTGGCAACCCTCTCTGGAAACCTACTCTAGAAACCTACACTCTGGCAACCCTCTCTGGAAACCTACTCTAGAAACCTACACTCTGGCAACCCTCTCTGGAAACCTACTCTAGAAACCTACACTCTGGCAACCCTCTCTGGAAACCTACTCTAGAAACCTACACTCTGGCAACCCTCTCTGGAAACCTACTCTAGAAACCTACACTCTGGCAACCCATTCTGGAAACCTACTCTAGAAACCTACACTCTGGCAACCCACTC
>NC_051414.1:37174594-37174663 GCF_015228065.2 Penaeus monodon
AATCGCACTGCCTGCAAATGCAACAAACTATTCTCTCGTTCTAATGGAAACCCAAGAAAAGCAATAGGT
>NC_051414.1:37174695-37174873 GCF_015228065.2 Penaeus monodon
GCTTCTGAGTGCGGAATCAATTTCCAACAATCACTCAGGCAACAAAGAGCTTAAGTTCAAAGTTATTCTCGTGTTGCAATTCCTTCCCTTGCGAAGAAAATTGCCGGTGCGGAAGAAATCTGCAATTGTAAGTTTCAGAAGAATGGATGGTTGTCTCCAGCTAACTGCTCGGGAACTT
>NC_051414.1:37175025-37175148 GCF_015228065.2 Penaeus monodon
CTCCATCCGATAGAGAATTTAAAACAAAATATTTCGTATCAACCAAAGTTTGCAAACCTAAAAGGGTACAGGAAAAGAGTACAGCAGAGAAGACAAAGAAAAAGGGGGGTGGGGAGGCAGTCA
>NC_051414.1:37175312-37175428 GCF_015228065.2 Penaeus monodon
TGAAGATGTAAACAAACAGTAAAAACAACTCCCTTGAAGATGGGACCTGTCTTCGATGCGTGAGAGAAGCTGGTGTTTTGAATTTCGTCGATTTTGCTGGTTGGTTTTGCTTTTCC
>NC_051414.1:37178691-37178918 GCF_015228065.2 Penaeus monodon
TTTCCAAGCGAATATAGTGCTTAGTGTATGGCAGAGTGCCTATTTCCGGGTGCCATAACGGGCCGCTGTGCAAAGGCCGGCATTGCAGCGATCCCTTTTACCCTGGGCAATATTCCCATATTTATAAGGATCGTCAATATGATAATGTACGTTGGTAATTCTGGAATCCGGTCTTGAAAATTGTGAGTCGTAAATAGAGAAAAATTATGCGGGTATTTTGCGAGTTT
>NC_051414.1:37180619-37180933 GCF_015228065.2 Penaeus monodon
ATTCCCCTCGCCAGCATCTTTCTCCTCCTCACTAAGGGGAAAAGCAACACAGGAGTTCTTCGTAAATTAACTTCATCTGGCATGCAGCTTTACCGAAAACAAAAGAATGGCGTTGTTTTTGCGTTTGGGAGGGAAGTAAAACGGAAAGTTTGTTTTTCGGCCTCTTTGTTTTAAGGTTCAAAGGGATATTAAAATAGATCAGGCAGAGAAAAACATGTCTGTGCAATATGTATACAGGAAAACAGGTACAGTACTTAGGAAACAGGGAGATATTCAATATCACGTATGCCCAGGAAACATATGCTCGCATATGA
>NC_051414.1:37181729-37181973 GCF_015228065.2 Penaeus monodon
GAGGACTCATTGACCTTCCTGTTGAGAAGTCCCAAACAAATGGTCTTGGTTTGTTTCCAGAAACATCAATCTAACCCTTTAACGACTCTGTGGACAGAATAAACATTTTTTTCCCCATTGTTTGTTCTTTTGTTTTGATTTTCATGGTATTTTGGGAAGGATCTGGACAAATTCACATTCAAATTACTTTCCATTTGTTACAGTGGCTATTCTTTTTACAGTAAAAAAAGTAGTTTTATAGTTC
>NC_051414.1:37182293-37182589 GCF_015228065.2 Penaeus monodon
AACATGTCGACAATTACCCACAACATCGTAAACAAGAACGCGTTACAAAACAGAAGCAAACCGTGGAACTGAACCCTTTTGAAATGGCTGTCAGTAAAGGATACGAATACAAAAAATAAAAAAAAAACGCTCCACCGTGAAAGCGAGTGAGAGCAGCAGTACACCGAATTAGTGTCGTGCATTAGAAAGTGAGGTGGAAGTGACAGTATATTATGTGGAATTTCGTTCATTAAATAACAAGAAAAAGTGATTCCTGGTAACTTGTTGAGAATACACGAACGACGCTCATATCACTA
>NC_051414.1:37182730-37183124 GCF_015228065.2 Penaeus monodon
AGAAAAAAAAATCCTTACCTTGAAACGCAAATCCCATCTTATCTTTATATTTTGATGACTGATGACTTTAAATACTAAATCGACAGAAAATTTCAAATAAATAAAATAATAAAAAACAACCCTCACCATAAACAAAAATACCTTCAAAACAACAAATAAAAAAAATAAAATAAATAAATATAGTATCCAACACTAGAACTGCTCATTCCTGCCTTCAAGGATATACGGTTGGATTCCACTGAAGAGATGATCCTCCGCCTGCGTCTATGAACCCTTTGAATGCAACGGCGCCGTGTCACAGGTACCTATTCTGGAATTCTTTGCTCGTTACGCCTTCTGTGCTTCTGATGTTGGGGAAGGGATGGTTGCTCTGGAAGGTTGACAGATAGACGGG
>NC_051414.1:37183525-37183636 GCF_015228065.2 Penaeus monodon
TATACAAAAAAAAAACGACGGAAATGAACGTAATCTCGCTGGAAAGAAGCCTAAAAGACTCTAATATAAACAGAGACACACAAAATATCCTCGAATTCCTTGTACGGACAT
>NC_051414.1:37183924-37184319 GCF_015228065.2 Penaeus monodon
TATAACGAACTTTAAGACCAAATCATTTCAATTAAAATCAAAATAAATCCCCGGAACGGACGAACACATAATGAATTTATATCAAAGGGTTTAAAACAGCATTTCTCCGACGGCCTCGCCAAATTACACACTGCGCTAGGACCTAATTATAAAACAAAAAAAAAACAAAATAGCATCATTCTCTAAAGATCAGATGCCATTCGGTGTTGAAATCCAATCGCATTAAAAGCAGAACCGGATCCCATAACGTAGCCTAATTTCATGTAATCTATAGATAATGGGCGTGTTATCAACCTCGCATGTACGGGGTTTTATTTTGTGATAAAGGGGTGAGATTTTGGTTTAGTTAAAGTGGTACGTTGCGCGGTTTCTTGGAGTGTGGTGAATATGTTGTT
>NC_051414.1:37184734-37185211 GCF_015228065.2 Penaeus monodon
TCTTTTTACTTCAACGATCCTTCTCTTTCTTCTTTTGTTTTGTTTTGTTTTCCTTCTTTCTCCCATTCTCTTCGCACTTGCTTTTTCCCGCTATTCTTCTTTCATTCCTTTTTATGTTCTCTTTCTCTTTTTTTCCTTTTTATCTCTTTCTTCTTTTTCTTCTCTTCTCCTCTCCTCTTCCTTCTGTTCCCTTTTTGTCTCTTTTTCTTCTTTATTTCCTTCTTCTGTTCTCCTTTCCTCTTCTTTCTGTTCCCTTTCTTCTTCTTTCTTCTTTATTTCCTTCTTCTGTTCTCCTTTCCTCTTCTTTCTGTTCCCTTTTTATCTCTTTTTCTTCTTTATTTCTCTCTTCTGTTCTCCTCTCCTCTTCTTTCCGTTCCCTTCCTTCTTTCTTCTCTTATCACACCGCCCGGTAGGTATTACGTGAGGGAGCAGAGTAATTTTCTTTATTGTATGTTATTACTACCAGCTCCCCGTTGC
>NC_051414.1:37185758-37185955 GCF_015228065.2 Penaeus monodon
TATCGTGCGACTTTTGAGACGAAAATAAAATGAAAAATGCGACTTCCTATTAAAGAGCTTCGTTTTATAAAACATAGTAGGAGGCTAAGGAAATCATCCTGAATCATCAGGCACGTCATCAACGGAGGTCATTATCGCACCGCTTTTAATGATACATAAACCCTCCCACCTTCACAAAAGACACGGTCATCACCTCA
>NC_051414.1:37186550-37186643 GCF_015228065.2 Penaeus monodon
GTTTCTAGTGTGCACTTTTTTTTCGCTTTTCGTTTAATAATCCCGAATGGAACAGACCTTGAGAAGGAGGAAAACGAAAGTTTGAGAAGAGAG
>NC_051414.1:37186664-37186859 GCF_015228065.2 Penaeus monodon
ACGTAAGGTCGAGTCTTGAAAAAATGGTTCTACTGTTTGTTTGATAGTTTCTTTTTCTCGTATACAACATATTTGTAATATTTGTACTCGATGAATCTGTTCAAAAAGACAAAATAAATATAGTATTTATTTATTTATTTATTGTACGTAATCCCCAATAAGTCTATGCGTTGGCCATTTAAATATATTCAGACT
>NC_051414.1:37187200-37187574 GCF_015228065.2 Penaeus monodon
TTTCTCAACAAACAGAACTATAATTGCTTTTCCTCTGTTTACGACTTTATAAATTGGGACTTCCTTCTAAACAGTTCCCACAGGGATTCAACTTATCATCCATTTCTCACAAAGACCACCTGACGCTACGTGAAAATGGCAGGTGATTTGAAAGGTTTGGTGAAATGGCATCATATATAGCGTTTATTTTTTTTTAAGATCTGGTGAAAGGATGTAATATACTGCTAAAAGCTGAATGAATAATCTATTTCGTTACTGATACACATTCTATTTTATTTCATTACTTTATCTTAGATAGTCCAGCCTCACTTCACGAAGACCTTGTGGTGCTCCGTTTCATCTCTGGGGGGGAGAGAAAATAGCAGGTTAAGACC
>NC_051414.1:37187869-37188125 GCF_015228065.2 Penaeus monodon
TATATGTTGGGAAATAAACCTCATAAGCAATAAGAATAGGAAATGACATAACATTTTTTTTTCTTGTGTACACATACGAACTTATTTTTGTACACATGTTATAATAACACAAACACGACGAAAAAAGCTCAAGTGATATTCGACAAAGCACTTCAAAGGACAATGCAAATATTACATTTTTTGACAAAGTAGTCTCCCGTAAGGACTCTTTTTTTGAATACTTTGAAAATGTTCGATTTGATTTTTTTATGCTGCG
>NC_051414.1:37188534-37188626 GCF_015228065.2 Penaeus monodon
TATCGATGGATTTTACTTATTTTTCGCTGCAGTAATTTTTTCAGTTTCATTTGTCCGAATGATATTTGATCCAGTGTTCTACAAGGTTATGG
>NC_051414.1:37190495-37190665 GCF_015228065.2 Penaeus monodon
CACGGCGGGAAATGTGTGAGTAAACACTTAAAAAGTTTAAGTATAAGACATTTAATTTGCATAAGTAATGAGACGCAGATTCCATGTTGGTATCCTTTAGAATGGAAATCCTCGTTTGCAAGCTGAAGAAGAGACATCAGACTGTTTATTGTGATAGGGCAAGGCTGGAT
>NC_051414.1:37191227-37191549 GCF_015228065.2 Penaeus monodon
AAACCTTTTTCCGCTACACAAAAATTCACACACATTTCCCCCCTCAGAACCCACGAAAATGATTATGAACCTGAAACAATCTCCCAGACGAGGGAAGGGAAGGGATCGCACCAGCACACACGGGGAAAGTTCGCGAGAGAAGTGACCTTAACTCGTCCCTTTTTCTGTGCCTTCGTCGCTCCCAGAGGTAGGTGGAATGTAAAGGATTTCGTCCTTTATAGAGCCTCGCAAGATGGAGTTGGCTGACTACACGTAACGATGAACAGAGTGAGGGAGGGAGAGAAGGAGAAAGGGAGGGATAGAGGAAGGAGAGGGAAGGAGG
>NC_051414.1:37191611-37192164 GCF_015228065.2 Penaeus monodon
ATGTGCGACAGGGAGAAAGCAAAAAGGAGTACGGAAAGAGATATACATAGAGAGATACACATAGATATAAACAGACAGATATACATGGAGAGAGACCGGGAGGAGAAGAGAGCAGCAGAAAGAGTAAGCGGGAACAAAATTCAAGAGTCTTTCCCTCGACGGTCTGATTTGATTGTACGAATCTCAGGGGGTCAGATCAGCACGCCTTTGACAGAACTAGAACGACCCTGACATCACGTTTGTTGCCGGATGTCGCAGAGAAAAATATAAATGCCAATGAATATTTTTGCAATGAAAGATATGGAATTGGCTTTGAGATAATTGCATCCTCTTGCGAATTTCTGGAGATGTTGCTTTCGTAATGCTCAATTATAGGTCTTGCATGCAACATTGTTCACACTCGCTTGACTCCGACAACAAAACGGTCACCAGTTAACCAAAAATCATAAGGAAAGTGTTCTTATTCATAAATATTTATCCCCTACATCTTCGGGTAACTTCAGCTGGCATGCTCCCTCCCCCCCCCCTCATAGAAAATGTGCAAGATTTCAAA
>NC_051414.1:37192892-37193138 GCF_015228065.2 Penaeus monodon
GACATTTCAAGCATATAATTCTCACGTATACATCAAATCTGAGTTTTTGAAAGTGCGAGTCGTTAGCTTGTAGTGGTTTACGTCCTGGTGATCTCTGGGTCATCGGTTTTCATAAAAAATAAAGGATAATAATGTAGTCTACATGTTTGGTTTAAGAATATATAGATGATGCAATAAAATATCTACTCGAGCGCATAAAATAATGATAAACTATATATTTGCCTTAATAGATACAAGATATATTTC
>NC_051414.1:37193193-37193550 GCF_015228065.2 Penaeus monodon
CCTGGTCGGGAGTAAAAACAACTTTACAGAACACAGTTGTAAATCCTTTTAAACCCTTTTGAAGACGACGTCAATAAATGCGATCAAAGGATAACAGAGCATAAGAACAATTACAAAAATGGGGTAAAAAGGATAAGGATATATATATATATAAAAGGGATAGAAAGGGATCTTCCTGTTACAGTTTACCATCAGTTACATAAATCATTTAGACTAATAACGATTTGCCATAAGCCCAACGAAGCACCTGGAATCCCAGCTTCACCTCCTCTTCAGCTGTTAGTCAAGATATCCAAAGGATATCCTGACTGAAGCCTCCCTGAAGCCCCGAGTGCAGTAAGTGACTTCAGAAGACCC
>NC_051414.1:37193584-37194237 GCF_015228065.2 Penaeus monodon
TGAAGCATTCACGACATCAAAGCCTCCCCACTCAGTTCATCGCGGAAGTCCCCCCTGTAATAACTTCCTCCTTAACCTGTTAAAGGAGTTTCCAGTGATCTGAACGCGTCTTTCCCCGGCCCTCATCTCGTGCGATCTTGATGCCTCTTCGGGATTCCTACCGGAGGAGACGTGACGACGTGCGTGCGTGCTTAGTCGTTGGGGTGTTGAAGCCCTCTGATGATGGTGCGGCGTGTGAACTCCTCGCGACTCGTTGAAGGTTCGGAGAATCAAAGCCGTATCGATTTCCTGCTTCGGTGCTTCGCGTCGTGTGCTATCACGGTGATGGAGTGTAAGGTGGAATGAGAGAGAGATAAAAAAGGTGATTAGTTTTTGAGTAGCCCTTTTAGGGGTGGGGATTAAGTGTAAAGCGGAAAATGAGGGTCAAAATTTAAAATATGGTCAGATATGTAATAGCTCATGTTTTTTTTTTTTTTTACTTGATCATTTTCTTTCAGGTGAATATAAGTGATTATATAATTATAATTCTTACGTAAATATATGTGATTTACATATTATTTTTCACATAAAAATATTTCAATACTTCGTATGCTGACCTAGCTCCTACTTCTACCCAGTATTGCATTTCGAGACTACAAACACAAGAAATATGC
>NC_051414.1:37194306-37194738 GCF_015228065.2 Penaeus monodon
ACATTCACGATAGTCACCCCTGACATTTCATAATACCAAGCTTAAGTTCTGACCTTCAACAACACCCTTTCCAGTTTCAAAGTTGACGCAACACGTAATCCCGAATAAACACGACCAAATTCCTCAGAAAACAGAATCCAACCCCTTGTTTTCCCAAGCTATCAAACCATCTATCGTGCATTTGTCTCTTATGCTGGAGATACGAGTTAATCCTCTCAAATCCGTCTTTCTTTGTATAATATGAAGTTCACAAAACCGAAAGATTAGAGAAATTAGCAGGAAATGACGTTTTCGAGAAGGCGAAAGTTACGGGGTGGAGGGTGAAAGCGCGAATGACGTAATTATAACGAACCTTCCCATTAGTTTCCTTGTGAAGGGAAGTAGGTATTGCGATTTCAGAAAAAAATATTATTATTTAATCTCCCCCCCCAC
>NC_051414.1:37194913-37194991 GCF_015228065.2 Penaeus monodon
TACGAAATATAGGGATATTTCTTACGATATCCAAATTCTCTCTCTTCTCTCTTTCAACTAAGTTTTGACAAAAAGGGG
>NC_051414.1:37195026-37195257 GCF_015228065.2 Penaeus monodon
CATAATATCAACTTCCTGCCAAGAGAATAGCCTCTTTCGAAAACGGATTCGCCTGCTATATTAAATCGAAGCCGTTCACGAAGGCAATCGGACACGAGTTAGCAGCCAGACCACGGCGGAAAATCGCCACGAAGTCAACAAAACACCGATTGAGAGACAGACATTTCTGCGTTTGATGGACATTCATGTTTTTTTATTGATTCTTTTGGGTCTGTTAGTTGTAATGGAGGA
>NC_051414.1:37195551-37196708 GCF_015228065.2 Penaeus monodon
AAAACAACAACAACAAAACAGCCCATAAAGATTAATTAAAGGCAAATTATAACGAACTAAGTTAATATGTCCTAGAGAACATTTGACGCAGAGAACATTTTCCTAGAGAACATTTGACGCAGAGAACATTTTCCTAGAGAACATTTGACGCAGAGAACATTTTCCTAGAGAACATTTGACGCAGAGAACATTTTCCTAGAGAACATTTGACGCAGAGAACATTTGACGCAGAGAACATTTGACGCAGAGAACATTTTCCTAGAGAACATTTGACGCAGAGAACATTTTCCTAGAGAACATTTGACGCAGAGAACATTTTCCTAGAGAACATTTGACGCAGAGAACATTTTCCTAGAGAACATTTGACGCAGAGAACAATTTTCCTAGAGAACATTTGACGCAGAGAACATTTTCCTAGAGAACATTTGACGCAGAGAACATTTTCCTAGAGAACATTTGACGCAGAGAACATTTTCCTAGAGAACATTTGACGCAGAGAACATTTTCCTAGAGAACATTTGACGCAGAACCTACAGTTCAAAATCGATCCCCAAAAAGCATTAATATCCAAACTCCATCACAGCAGGGATGAATCACTTTTAAATATTATGCAGTTTAATATCGATAGTTTTTTGTTTGTTTTTATTCTTTTATTTAAATTTTTCGTTATCTTATTATTAATAATAATAACTATATTTTTTTTCTCTAACTATTATTATTATTAATAACTTTTTTTTTCTTTTTTTTTTTAAGTGGTATTTAAGTCCGAAACTCTCAATGGACTATGGCTACTGGTCCGAAAATTACTCGTTGCAATGCAAGGCTGTGTTGCAATTCGGTTTTATGCTTCTGTGGAGTTTATTGATTGTATCGAATAGGACTATGTGATTTGAAACAAATAAATTTTGATTTTTTGAGTCATTGTTTGGTATGACGATTCTGCATTACTTATCGCTATGTTGCAAGCTTGAAGATTTTTTTTTATGTATGTTTGTAAAGCAATTGTAATAATATGTTATTTCTTATGCATGTTTGTATTTCATAAAGCAATTGCAATAATCATATGTATATACTCTAATGATTTACATACTTTATATAGCAATTTCATCGTTGCTTCTTCATTTGATTTATTGATAGTTAATGTTGATAGTTTCCGC
>NC_051414.1:37197278-37197457 GCF_015228065.2 Penaeus monodon
CCTTCCCCGAGAAATCTTGGCTTTCGAACCCACGAGAAGCTTCCTGTTACTTGGTGATTTTAGAGACGTGTGTGTTGTCGGGAAAATTTGCTTCTGGAATACGTGGGCGAAATAAACATTTTATTTTTTAAAAAGTGTCTCTTTTTTTAAGTAATTTCTTTTGAGCTTTCTCTTGTTCC
>NC_051414.1:37197954-37198104 GCF_015228065.2 Penaeus monodon
GCTTGTGTGTATATTTCCCTCTACTTCTTATTTCGTTTTTATTCCCCTGTTTTATTTATTTCTGTCCTTCCTCTCTCCTCTGCTTTCACTTGCTTCCATTTCTCTCTTATCGTTCGAAAGCTAAAGAAATTTACGAAGACGTTTACTTCC
>NC_051414.1:37203338-37203580 GCF_015228065.2 Penaeus monodon
ATTACACCTAAAAATAGATGAGATCAGGATATCTTTCAGTGCAATTAATCCGAATACGATATTCGCCCCAAGGTTTTTAAACGAAATCAATCTAACGAAACGCAATCTTATAAAAACATCGAGATAAAGATGAGATTTAATAGAACTGCGATTAAGAAATGACACACTGTTTCTCGTGACTTATTTTCATTTCGTCTTCCAAGTATTTTATAAACTTTGCGAAGGTGTTATAGGCCGAGTGT
>NC_051414.1:37204153-37204283 GCF_015228065.2 Penaeus monodon
GAGTCTATACGGCATTGAGAATAAATTACAGCTCATTTCTCAACCACTATGATTTTTTTTTATCTTATTTTCTTCGTGAATTTCCCTCTCTTATCTCGTATATACTTTAAAACTCTAATTAATCAGCGTA
>NC_051414.1:37204506-37204644 GCF_015228065.2 Penaeus monodon
ACCGATTAATTAGCAAAGATGTAGCAGTTATATAACTGAATGACGTCAGAGAAACATTGATTAAAAAATGTCATACCAATTAAACACTTAAATCGAATTAGATTTTTGACGCGTATTTTTTTTTCTCTCTCTCTCTCG
>NC_051414.1:37205219-37205388 GCF_015228065.2 Penaeus monodon
AAGTTTATTAAAGTTCTTTTGAACAAAACATGAATGCCTTTGGAAATATTGCCTTCTTTAAAACGCATTCTAAAATGAGGTTCAAAAGCATGTTATTTTATGAATTAAATATTCACTAAATGTTTTACATATTTTACATCTCCTTCCTGTTGTCAAAGTGGTTCAAAAG
>NC_051414.1:37205781-37205892 GCF_015228065.2 Penaeus monodon
AACAAAATCGCCATCTACACCTTACTCCTTGATTTCATTCATCAGAAATGTAAACAAAAGCACACAAAGCAAAAATGAATAAAACAGAAACAAATAAAACAAATTGTAGAG
>NC_051414.1:37206365-37206571 GCF_015228065.2 Penaeus monodon
GAGGAAGAACATACCCAAACACCTGGAAAGAAAAGAAAAAACCTCGGTAATGATTCGCCCGCGATGAAAAGCAGATCGAAATGCGCAATCCACAGCGGGTGCGAATGGTGCGGAAGGCGGAATAAGGTGATAAAGAAGGGGAGTGAAGGAATGAATTAAAGGGGTACAAAGAGGGGGTGGGAGAGAAGAGGAAAGAAAGGTATGTG
>NC_051414.1:37206712-37206948 GCF_015228065.2 Penaeus monodon
AAAAAGCAAATTAATAGAAAAAAAATCCAAGGAAGAAATAGAAAACACTGAGGAAAAAAATTAAATGAAATAAATAAAAATAAATAGTTAAAAAAAACATATAATCCAAAAATAGCAAAACAACAATGAAAACAGGAAAAACTCGGACGCAAAACTAAGGAAAATTTATACGTAGTCGCCAGGGATAGCATAGCAGTGGGGCGCCATAGGGTGGCTTAGCAGAAAGGCTTGGTAAT
>NC_051414.1:37207129-37207333 GCF_015228065.2 Penaeus monodon
ATCACAGAGCTGATGACCACATGAAACACATGTTAAGGAAACAACCTAACAACATTCTTAATAAAACTGAAAAATAATTATTAATTGATAGTGATAGTTGCTAATGTAAATGACGTATGAAAAGAAAGAAAACACGTTAATATCTGTAAATTTATCATGGGAACAGCGATAGTGAAATTTACTTCGATTAAGATATATAAATAC
>NC_051414.1:37208247-37208366 GCF_015228065.2 Penaeus monodon
CAGAGAAATAAATGGTAAGAGATAAGCTGGCGGAAAATGGATGACTTCAAAGAGTTTTATTGATAAAATATGTTGAAAATTTTGTGATAGGTTTTAGATTGTTCTGTTGTTGTTGTTAT
>NC_051414.1:37208505-37208613 GCF_015228065.2 Penaeus monodon
TTGTTTTACCTTTGTCTCTGTTTGGAGATGATTAAATTATAGTCGGGGAAGATTTTTCTTGAACGTAAGAATACTTTTATTTAAGATTTGATTTTTTCTGAATCTGCG
>NC_051414.1:37208663-37208786 GCF_015228065.2 Penaeus monodon
GTGTCTGTGATTTTAATACTGCATTTATTATCTATTTTTTTCTTAATATTCATTCTAAAGGTGTGTATTTACGTTGCATTTTTGCTTTGTCGGATACATTCGCATCGTATCGTATTTTATATC
>NC_051414.1:37208952-37209562 GCF_015228065.2 Penaeus monodon
ATTGGTTCTGAACGTAAATAATGTGGTATTGAACGTAAATAATGTGGTATTGAACGTAAATAATGTGGTATTGAACGTAAATAATGTGGTATTGAACGTAAATACGGAGTAGATAGATAAGAATAAGTTTAATGTAATAAAAGAGAGTGAATGTGGTGGCAGCAATGGTTAATATGAGTTGTTGCATTTATATAGTAGGTTCGTTATCAATAATCTAGAGTAATATTACTAAAGGGAGGTTGAAATGATAAGTTATTGCAGGTGGATGATAGAATATAGAAAACAGACTTGCAGACGTTTATCATTAATAAATGTGATGAAATGCAATGAAGGTAAAGCATGAAATACATATATATAAAACCGTCATTATGCAGCTGCAACGTGAAAAATATTGCTAATATCCCTAGTGTGAAGATATTACTAAATTCGATAATAGTTATCATAGCAAGTAATGAAATTCAGCATCAAAATAGCAAAGCGACTTTTATCAAATAAAACGGTGACCTAAATACCACTTAAAATGCATATCAGAATTGTGTGTTTATATAACATAGATATAAGGAAAAAAAAATAAAATAAACATTGAAATAAGAGCATGAAACTGGGCGAG
>NC_051414.1:37209618-37209896 GCF_015228065.2 Penaeus monodon
ATGATACAGCAGTAATTTAGAAGTGAGTTAAAATTGAATGAAAATAAAACGCATTTTCTAAACAGCGGATTGAACTGGAATGACGAGGAAAGGGGCGAGATATATATAAAGCATCCCATTAATATTCAAGCTTGCTGAAAATACTGATAGACATGAGAATTATTATTTTCCTAACTTTGTAAACTTGCTAAAACCCGCCATAAATTTTGTCGAAATGAAATAGCGACGCACTAGTTTGTGTCAAAGCGGTTATGCGGCTCTGCTTGGCCACGCCCACA
>NC_051414.1:37210186-37210370 GCF_015228065.2 Penaeus monodon
TTACTATACATTCATACTAATGTCTAGTTATCTATCTAGAAAATAGAAAATAAGAATGAAATTAGATAAGGAGCGTCTCCATTTGATAAGATTTTTCCCCGTAAATAGGAAAGGTCAGACTGCTAAATCAGACTTAATGAAACCTTGTGTGCAAAATATCACTTGAAGAATATCTATCGGACAG
>NC_051414.1:37210814-37210955 GCF_015228065.2 Penaeus monodon
TTTAATTTTAGTTTCAAATATACCATTTTTTAATGAAAGTAGCGTAGGATCTAAGCCAGTTAAACAGAATTCAAAATGTATGCTATCTAAATGCCAACAGGGGAGTCAGTTTGGGACAAGCGCTTATATCACGAGGGGAAA
>NC_051414.1:37211319-37211477 GCF_015228065.2 Penaeus monodon
AGACGCCATGTCACAGTATATAAAACCCGCCAGATGAGTTTCTTACCTTCATATTAATCAGTTTTTAGGATATTAATTTCCTTACGTAATGATAAAAAGAAAAACGCATGAGGTAAAAGACTTTTCAAACCATTATACAAGGGCGGATCCGAAGGAAA
>NC_051414.1:37211900-37212811 GCF_015228065.2 Penaeus monodon
TCGAATACCACTTAACAATATGCCAACACGACATAAATATATAACCATGTGTAGTCGAGTCTCTTATCCTGATATCTAAATGAAAACAAGAGAAAGAACAAGATGTGAAAGATAGACAGAGAGGCAGAACCATAGGATAAGAAAGATATAAAGGGGGGGGATAATGCCTTTTATAGCTTTACTGCTTCTATTTGTGGATAGATATCGTTTCGCTAGATTAAAAAAAAATAGAATAATGTGAAATACTGGGATGAACATTTTTTTCAGTATGTTTTGGGTTTGCGATGTAATCATCTTTAGAGGATGTCTATTTTGTGTGTGTGTGAGCGTTTCTCTGTGACTGTAACGCAGCGTAGAAAACACACTGTTTATATATCTATCTGTCTCTGCCCGTGTATGGAGGAACTCGCAATATATATAAACCATAATTAAAATAACGGTAATAAACGGAACAACAGGGGTAAGGATGATCTGGCCGAATCATAGATAAAAATCGTCTGTTATTAACATTTTCGCGAAAAATTAAAGTAAGAATTATATAGCTAAAAACTTTTCATTTATCAAAGACAAATCCCAGAGGCTATGTGACCTCTCGTAAATACCCCCCCCCCCCCTGGTTAGGCGTGTTCCCGACTTCTTGTGAAATTAAAAGCATCACTGTTATACAACTGAATATACGTAAATATGAGGATATAGATAGATCAGAAGTCCAAATAAAAGCTTCGTCCTATAGAGATAGATTTACATTAAAAATCCAGTAGTTTATTTTTTTTAAAGGAACATCTCCGACTGGTGCTAATCAATATGAAATACATCTTTGTAAAGTCAGTAACTGGACACAACAGATTACACGTGCAGCAATGTCTTTACTGGCACCATAACTTGCTGCTTCAGCGAACTGTTCGAACCAC
>NC_051414.1:37213182-37213906 GCF_015228065.2 Penaeus monodon
CCAATATTATTTACACAGGAAAAGCGGAAGATTAGAAACTGAAACATATTTTTTCTGTTCATTAAAAGAAAAGTATAGATGAAATGGAAAAAAACAAGAGCCTGTAACTAATAATTCGATTCGCGCCAATCATATCTCGTGCGTTGTGAGATCTGATTCCTTCTTACTCTCTTTTTTCTGAACTGGAACACGGGGAATCTCTATTTCTATTTCAGTTCTCAACGTCTTTTAGAAAGTTCATCATAACAGAAACGCTGCAATTTGCCAATTCAATCTCCTTTCATATCCTCAACAAGACGAAATTCATTTGCATAAACTGCGAGTTCTATTTTCGCCTTCGATAACTAATGGCGAATCCGATACCTTTCTATACATCTATATCTTCCAATATTTCATGAAAGGTATTTATATTTATTCGTTCGTTTATACAGAGCATTTCCCTTCAGATCTTATTTTTTACTTTGGTGTGAAAAGGCCAAATGCAGACGGGAAGGGAGAGGTTGATGAAGTAATATTAGAAAATGGAGAAAAGACGCGTTTTAGCCCGGGTCTTCGCTCAGTCTGTGCGCTATCACTGATGCTTCGACTGAGCTTCACTGTTCGATATTTTCTTGCCTTGGCGTCTGTTTTACTTAAAGACGAATGATAATGAAGATGCACGAGTGTCTTGGAAAATCAATGAACGGCCAGAATAGAATATTTCAAGCTTATAACTTTTTTTTTT
>NC_051414.1:37214240-37214421 GCF_015228065.2 Penaeus monodon
TCACAAATAGACATAACACAATGTAGATTAATAATATTATAAAAGAAACTCTAAACTATTTTCCCTTATGAAGAATATATATGAGAAAACGACGTATCTCATATCGCTCATAATATTAACTTCCTCCTTGGTTTGACGTCATGTTACTGGGGCGTGACACGGGTGATTGCTCAGGCACGAG
>NC_051414.1:37215213-37215371 GCF_015228065.2 Penaeus monodon
TGAAGCTTCGATATTCTTTTGTTTGTTGATGACGTCATTGCTTGGTTGCTTACGTACTCGCCGCCCAATTTAGAGGACCTCGTGACCTTTAGCGAAACGTGTATTTAACGAAGAAAATAGGATTTATGTAATAATAATTTCGTTCTTGAAAATGGTAG
>NC_051414.1:37215549-37215974 GCF_015228065.2 Penaeus monodon
GATGTATTTCTCTAAAATTACTTAATGTTTCGTAGAATTTATTTTCTGCTTTATTTTTAGCCCCATGTTACATAGTCTAATATTTCAACATTTTTATATGAATCACCTTACCGTGAATTAACTAAATTATCAACCCCAATCAACAAATTCCGAACACCAATTAATTCCTCTAAGATGCTTATTCAATCAAAAACATCTTTTATCCATTTCCGAAGTTTCCGAAATCACCAGAAGGGGCTAAAGTGCATGCACGTGACAGCCATTGTTGCATATTCATTTATACTTCTCTTCTTGCGTCTTTCTTCGCGTGCAATTCGGGTCTTGCAAAGTTTTGTGTGCGTGACGTTGCAAATGCAGGGTGCGAGCGTGTGTGGGCGGTATGTGGACCGACACCTATGCTCACGACATGATATGTTGGGGTGCAG
>NC_051414.1:37216121-37216209 GCF_015228065.2 Penaeus monodon
AAAATGTTGATGCATGTTGGTGTGAGTGTACTGGGAGAAAAGGAAGAGAGAGACAGAGAGAGTGAATAAATCAATAAATGAATGAGAA
>NC_051414.1:37216401-37216908 GCF_015228065.2 Penaeus monodon
GGATATAGTTATAAAAAGAAACATCTTGGAGTCGCATTAAATAAAGCCTACCAGCCCTCTTTGCAACAGAAGACGGATTACTATTTAAATTACAGAATCATTATTGCTGAACTAAAGTGCAACGTTTTGCAGGTTGCAAGGTTATCTCATCTCATTGATATAGCTTCTGGAATTTCCTTTGACGTGATAAGAAGGGTGCCGTGTGTTAAATGTTGCTCACTAAAGGTTTCTTTGAAGGGATGTCGGTGGATTGATGAGCTTTTCGGTGCAATAACTGAAGTTTTCTGTCTCTCTGTCTCTCTCGTTCGTTCTCGCTTTCACACACATACATTAATTCTTAGCGAAGTTTAGCGACCTGTTTATATGCACATTGCATTCCCTACGAACAGCGCCTGTGACGAAATGTTTTATATATCTAATATATCATTCATATATCACATATGTTTATCTTTCTTATCAATACTATCTCACGTGTATTTTTTATACCTCATACGTTTCGTAGATCTA
>NC_051414.1:37217202-37217464 GCF_015228065.2 Penaeus monodon
AGAATACATAACAAAATAAGTTATATATCCCAAAACTCCGTCATGGAAAAAAATCCATTTGTTGTAACTTCCGTTTTACATATCCGACTGTGACAATATGTAAATATCATACTCCCGTTATTTTTTGTTTGTTTGATTTTTTATATAGAATATATGTAGCTATAAAGAGAAGATAATATAATGCCGGTTATTTATCAGTACTATGCCATTCCCATTTGGGAATTTAAAAGTAATATTAAATGGAGATTTTGGGTGTCTGAAT
>NC_051414.1:37218881-37219045 GCF_015228065.2 Penaeus monodon
TTGGTCAATTCATCACGCTCTCCTCTTTTTTGGCCCAAGGAATATCATTTCACAGTGTCAGACTTCGGGTTTCGCTCTTCTCTCCACCCCCCCCCCCCCGCATTCGAAAATCAAGTTCGGTCTTCCCGTCACTCTCCATCCTCCCCACATTAAAAAAAAATTAA
>NC_051414.1:37219322-37219584 GCF_015228065.2 Penaeus monodon
GAATGAGGAATAAGAGAAAAGCGAAAACAACGCACAACACATAAATAATAACAATAATAAATTGATAAAAATAAATATAACAAATAAACAAAATACAGAAGACCAAAAGGAAGGGGGGAGGTGGGGGGTGGGGGAGCATCGAGAGGAGAAGGGGGGGGGGAGTGAGGATTTGTACCGTTATCCTGTTCGCTTCCATTATTCAACAGGAGGGTCATGTGGATATTTTCCCCTCTGGAGGATTGGCTCGCTCTGGTCACGTCTG
>NC_051414.1:37220613-37221016 GCF_015228065.2 Penaeus monodon
AAAATAAAGGAAGAATAGATTGAGAAGAATAAGTAAAAAATTGAAAAGAGAAAACTCGGAAACGGAAGAGAAAAAAATGTAAAGTGATACACCAACAGAAATACATAAATCAGAGGATAGCCACGACTTTAGAGAGAGTAGGGGAGTCTGTCATAGAAAACGGGAGGAGAGGGGAAATGTGATAGAAAATGGGAGGAGTGGGGGAGTCTGTCAATGAAAACGAGAGGAGAGGGAAATCTATCATAGAAAAAGGAGGAGTGGTTAAGAGAGGAAGAGAGAAAGTCAGTGACACAGGTTTTCTGAATTCTTTTTTTTTTATAATTAATTATACAAATCACTGATAGACTGTCCGCTATTAGGTTATGTTAAGTTGATTATTGTTCAGCATTAGGATTTATTTAGC
>NC_051414.1:37221331-37221488 GCF_015228065.2 Penaeus monodon
TCGATACAAAATTGTCAGAGAGCAATTACCAAAAAAAATATATAAAGGTTTAGTAGGAATTTCCATTACCGGAAAATTACCTTCAGTAATCACAATCATATCATGAAAATAAATATAGGGGTTTCATTTTTCGCTTTAAAATGTGATACAGCCCTGT
>NC_051414.1:37222209-37222419 GCF_015228065.2 Penaeus monodon
TTCACGAGCTCATCCCAGCTGATCAAACAAAGGATTTCCGCGACAACATAGGATTGTGCGCTGGGCAAACCTTTCGGCCGTGTGGGTCAACATAGCCGTCGCGCCATGTTGAGGAAGACTGCACTGATGACGTAAGGCTATGCTGTTAGTTAGGATTGCAAGGTTTGCACGTGCGATTGCAAATAAGGCTCGGTGCGATGGAGCGATAAG
>NC_051414.1:37222759-37222905 GCF_015228065.2 Penaeus monodon
GTTTTTTTTTTTTTTAATCCATTTCTGCGAAGGATTTTACTGCATGCACATCAATTTCATATATGGAAGGATAGCGAGGTCATTCAGCAATTGCAAAACGTGATCAATCAGGAATCAACGTGTTTGACTGACAGAGATTGTGAGAT
>NC_051414.1:37223115-37223183 GCF_015228065.2 Penaeus monodon
GATCACCAAGTACAATCCTTGTGCAATCATCTCAGTCTTCCTATAAAAGTATAAATATACACTCTTTC
>NC_051414.1:37223569-37223722 GCF_015228065.2 Penaeus monodon
CAAAAGAACCACACGCTCCTTTCCAGATACTCCCAGATAAACTAAGGTGAAACAAAACAAACAGAAACTAAATTGAATTCACAAAACAGGTGAGAAATAAACTATGCTATAAAGATATAGATTAAATGTAAATAAAAAAAAACTATTACAGGA
>NC_051414.1:37224027-37224125 GCF_015228065.2 Penaeus monodon
TGGGCTTATGCAAACCAGCTAGGTTACTAGATCATATAATTTTGTTTAATTTTTAGCTGCAGATAAATATATAGATAAATAGATGGATAGATAGTATT
>NC_051414.1:37224219-37224713 GCF_015228065.2 Penaeus monodon
TAATATATATATAGTATTAAGTGATATATATGTTATGTTAATAATGTTTATGTGTGTAGTGTGTGTGTGTATAATATATTAATCATTATGTTCTATACATATTTAATGATACCTTATACTTCACTGGAAATGATAAAGTATACGATATATAGATAATAATAATAGATATATAAACAAGGAAAATCAACACATGACAACAAGAAAAAACAACGATAGAATTTTATGATGAAGTTTTAAATATAAATAATAAAAATATTATTCTTATCTATTTTGACATTTCAAGCATTTTACTTCGATGTGTGTTTGCAAACTAAGTCAGGCAAATAATGGAAAGAAATGAAATCAAAAAAATAATAAATATTTTTTTTTTTGTCGTCTTTTTTTAAAGGTGAAAATGTGAAGGACTATTTTTGTTTGTGTGATGTGTGTTGTGATTAAAAATCTTTTGCAATTGCATCTGATGTGAAAGTCATGCACCAAAAAGACGCAACTAG
>NC_051414.1:37225379-37225514 GCF_015228065.2 Penaeus monodon
TCTGACGCATGAATATATATCTATATACAATATACGCACGCAGACATCTACAAGAAGATACTTTAGAAAATTCACAAGAGAAATATCTTATCTATATCAGTGAACGCTTATCTATTTGTGAAAGATCAAGAGAAA
>NC_051414.1:37225677-37225918 GCF_015228065.2 Penaeus monodon
TTATATCCCCTACCTATTTCTCGCTTTATTTACGGTCGATAAATAGAATTTTATTTCTCCTTGGAATCGCATCTTTCCCTTTAAACTTCCGTTCTGGAGGTTGCGTCATTGTCTCACCTGTGGCCCTCCTGTGAGCCACGAGGAAGAGGGGGGGAGGGGGGGAAGATTCAGTGGGAGGGAGGAAGAATTATAGGAGGGGTGATATATACAATGTGTGTGGTCTATATCTTACATATATGCA
>NC_051414.1:37226378-37226505 GCF_015228065.2 Penaeus monodon
GGCGAGCAGAGGAGAGGTGAAAAGACTACGGAAAGGCCTCCGTGGAATTAGGAGGGAGAAGGGAAGAAAATACTGAAGAAAAGGAACGTCGAGATGCGTCGGTTGAGTGGATGGCGGGGGGGGGAGA
>NC_051414.1:37227104-37227283 GCF_015228065.2 Penaeus monodon
GGGTATCCGTGATATGGAACAGTCTTCAAAATAAGATATCCTGAGCTAAACTTTATTCATTACTTTAGTTAAGTTGATGTAGATAAGTTTTGACTTTGAAACTTGTTCGACTCGACGTTCACAGAGTTTATATTCTGTTTATAGACGTAGACATAGGTATAGCCTACATACTTTTCCTG
>NC_051414.1:37227536-37227765 GCF_015228065.2 Penaeus monodon
CTTTGAGGACTTCAAAAGATACAAACAACCGTTACACCCTCCCGCACAGGAAGTTAAACCCCACGAAGTTCTATCGAACTTCCTGATTTTGAGTCGTGAAGTTTTCCATCTCCCACAGGTACCTCCGAGGCGCCCTTGAGAACGACACAGAACCCAGCAGCGCTTCTGGCAAATTCACCGGAGGCCACGACGCGCATGGTGTGGAAGGCAAGTAGGATGTTTGCTAAAG
>NC_051414.1:37228052-37228495 GCF_015228065.2 Penaeus monodon
CAATCATCAAAACACCTATTTAAATTCAAACATTTAAATCCACCTATTAAATTTAACCTACAAACAACTTAAGTAATCCTCAAACCGCTTAGTAATCCCCAAAACCTATTAATACAAGCAATGTCATCCCTTCGAGTTTATTCCTAACATTAAAAAGCAATCTCATTTAACTAATCATTGGGATTAAGTAAATGCAGATGGTGAAGAATCAGAGAGAATTCAAAATAGTATTCCCCAATTTCATCAGATTGAACTGAAAATTAACAAATGATTATGAACATCTAATCAACATGACATCCTGAATATCTCTGGTTATGAATATATGCAAACGGAAGTATATATAAAAAGAATTGTAACAATAAGTTCTTGATTTAAGATGTAAAAATGTACAGTGACCGTGCTATTTTCGTCGAGAAATAAAGTTCTAAAAAACTAGTACATCA
>NC_051414.1:37228659-37228819 GCF_015228065.2 Penaeus monodon
TGCAGGTTTGAACAAAAATAAAGATGAAAACACAAACCGAAGATAACAAGCTAAATAGACGAAATTATGCTAACAAAAAGGTATATAAATAAAAGATGATAAGTACGGAATAAAGAGCAAGAATAATGTTAATTAGTCAGGGAGAACAAAATCGCGTGGA
>NC_051414.1:37228902-37230227 GCF_015228065.2 Penaeus monodon
AGCCAACAGCGTGAGAAATGCGTCTACTTCTTTTAATCAAATGAAAAAAATGTACAACCATCATACAGGAAAGAGAGAGAAAAAAATAGATAGAGGGAATATATTTGAGAATTATTCGAATATTGTATGAGGAGTATAATAATCCCAAAGAATAATTATTTATTGCATTGAAAGTATTTTCAGCTCTCGAGACTCTCAAGAGCCGAAGTATTGGAGCAAAAGACTTTATACATTTAGGAAATAGAAACACATTGGATAAAATTAGCGGAAAAAAATGTGAAGGAGACTTTCCAGATGATGTCATTAGATCAATGATAATTGTACTGTAAAAAAAAAATAACAAAGATGATGAGAGGGCAGACATGAGTTGTCTTTTTAGACATGTCATGAGGTATTGAGAAGCTTCTAACATTCAGAAGAGTGGAAAGAACATGAGAAACAGACATGAGTAAGTTTTTGACATGACATGAGGCTCTGAACATCTTCCAACATCTGAGATAGTAGAACAGACATGAGAAGTAAACACGAGTAGGTTTTTTGACATGTAAAACACCGAACATCTACCAACTGCCGGGAGAGTGGGTGAGACATGAGAGATAAACATGAGAAGGTCTTTTTTTCTTTCTTTTTTTTGACATGACATGAAGCACTGAACATCTTCCAACATTCCGAGAAAGTAGAAAAGACATGAGAAGGAAACATAAATACGGGAGAAGAGACGAAGACAGAGGCAGACTTACCGTGAGGCAAATTGCAAGTCAGGTAGAGATGAAGAAAATGAATCGGCAATGACAAGCAAACCAGAGAGGCTCGTTTTGCACTGAGACAGCCAATTTCAGGATCTGACAAGCCACTTTACGACGACTTGAAGGGAACTAAAGTGAAAGGAAAGGGGATTAAAAGACAATAGAAAGTGATTCGGAGAGAATTCCGCCCATCCGAAAGCAGTAATGGGAATCCTATTGACTGGATCTCGAGCAGGATCTCTCGTGGACTCGATTCGATTCCTTTCTAAATCCTCTTTTCGTTATGCATTTGTTTTTCTCTTTCTTATTTTTTTCTTTTTTCTTTTCTCTTTTTTTTCTTTTTTCTCTTTTATCTTTGTCTTTTTTTCAGCGTCTTTCACTGCTTTCTTTCATTAATTTTTCCCCGTTTTTCTCTTTCTTTTTTTTTTTTTTTTTTTTTTTGGGGGGGGGGCAGGAGGAATTTATGTTTTTCAACCATTTAAGTATTTGAAATAATGAGACCCTTTCAAGTAATTCTTTGTTTTTTTTATTATTTCAGTTTGCTATGCTAGAGTACGTTTTTGTGTATGCATACCTATC
>NC_051414.1:37230345-37230410 GCF_015228065.2 Penaeus monodon
GTAGAATATGCATTCATCGTTTAAAAATTGCAAAATGTTATGATTAGATTAACCCCAAACGAAAC
>NC_051414.1:37230445-37230559 GCF_015228065.2 Penaeus monodon
GTAAATATGAATAGAATATGGATAACCTTCCAATAATCTTCCTATTTATGTGAAAGTGAACAAAAAATACGAAAAAAAGAGAGAAACTTTGAACTTTTAGAAGGAAAACACATC
>NC_051414.1:37230635-37230699 GCF_015228065.2 Penaeus monodon
GTAAAAGAGAGAGAGAGAGAAACTTTGAACTAAAAAGCTCAAAGTTTCTCTCTGTCTTTGAGGA
>NC_051414.1:37230738-37231044 GCF_015228065.2 Penaeus monodon
GTATGATTAGAATATGGATAACCTTCCAATAATGTAAAAGTGAACCAAAAAAGACGGAAAAAAAGAGAGAAACTTTGAACTTTTTAGAAGGAAACTTTTACAAACAATAAAAAAAATATAGATAAAAAAAAAGTAAATATGAATAGAATGTAAAAGTGGACAAAAAAAAGTCGAAAAAAGAGACTTTGAACTTTTTAGAAGGAAAACACATCAATCAATATTCCGGTTGGAAAGTCTTTGCCAGCCGGACGTCGCCTGTTATTGGAACTGCCGGTTATGGCCGCTTCAGCGATTGTAAAGTCTTCT
>NC_051414.1:37231070-37231158 GCF_015228065.2 Penaeus monodon
GTTTGCTTCGGGAAAGTTTCCGAAATGCAAATACGAAGTGAGGAAATTAGGAAAATACGTTGTTGTTTTTTCCTAGATTTTCCTGTGT
>NC_051414.1:37231333-37231436 GCF_015228065.2 Penaeus monodon
CTCCTGTAAAGTTACAATTTTACCGAAAGGAAGATGGAAATTAGATTTTTTTTTTTACTATAAATAACTATAATAACATAAAGATTAAGAAATTTTGAAATTT
>NC_051414.1:37232166-37232236 GCF_015228065.2 Penaeus monodon
TTTTCGAGTGAGTGAGTTTAGTGGGATCGCAGCATAAGAGCATAATGAGGCACGTGTCAGGAACGGGAGC
>NC_051414.1:37232431-37232854 GCF_015228065.2 Penaeus monodon
CATATCTCCTGACACGCGTCTCGTAATTAAATCTCTATCAGCGATTACACTAATCCTGTCCGCTTAACTGAGACAATTTGGATTCCTCTAAATCTTCTCCTTATCTACACGTTTAAGTAACTACCGGCACTGCGCTTTTCTCCTGTAAAAGATAATTGAATAGATAAGAACAGAATTGAAAATGGTAAATAGAGAACTAATATGATAAGATAAATTGATTAATTCGTTATAATTAATGAAGGATTATCTAATTAGGTAGAAGAAGCTAATGGAAAATAATACGTTGAAAGGAGATTAATACTAATAATGGAAAATTAGAAGAAAAAAATGAAAAATAAAGGGCGGACATATCCTCATGTTGAAATAAGTCATATGGTTTGTTTTTAATAAATACCTGATCCTATGCAAAGAAACAAATGATAG
>NC_051414.1:37233633-37233828 GCF_015228065.2 Penaeus monodon
TTGTGATGACTTTGAAGGAAAATGAATAAATCTGAGGACTGAAAGTACAAATCTGTTCCAGACATTGACGATTTTGATGAAAAATAGATAAATAGATAACTGGATGTTTCTGTTCCAAACGTTGATGACTGAAGAAAAAATAACTAAATCTGAGGACTGAATGTTTTTCCTTCTGTTCTGAAGACTTTTTCGACT
>NC_051414.1:37233846-37234280 GCF_015228065.2 Penaeus monodon
CACAGACACGTACGCCTTACTGAGAAACCATTAAAAACGCTAGGGAGAAAATATCGAGAAATTCCTGTACTGTTTTGTATGTCCAAGTTTATCCGGACAGTAATAGCCGTGGTGGCGAAGAGCTTTGAGAGTATATTGAAAAGATGAGTAGCTTTGGGACTGACAGAAATGAGATTTTGGGTAGGGAATCTCGAGAGGTACGTGGGCGACGTGCCTAAAGGGAAAAAAATATCTATTGGAGGGTAAAAAAAAAGGGTTTAAAAAAATTCCTGCGGTGTTCATAGGACTTATCTCTTTATCTCGCGTCGGATGTGGAGTAATTTGTTGCAAGAATTTAGGTATTTGTGATTATCTGTGGGTTTTGGAGAGAAATATGTGAGAATAGAGATTGGGGTGTTTAGCTGTGTATGGGGGTAACAGGCGTAGCAGTTTAT
>NC_051414.1:37234309-37234691 GCF_015228065.2 Penaeus monodon
AAATGAAAAAGAAATACTGAATTTTGTAAAAATGGCTATGAAAAATATTTGGGGTTTGTTAGAGATAAACAATTCAGAAGGAAGAAAACGAAATATTCGTTGTGTATGGGGGTAACAGGCGTAGCAATTGATTTTTTTTTTCTTAGAAGGAAGGCAAATTTTGAGTTTTGTAAAGATGGAGTCTCAGAATTAGAAAAAAAAAACAGAATTGCCAGAAGTGAGATTTTTTTTAGGGGGGAGGTTACAGACATCATTTCTTTTATTGAAGGGAAGTGATTCTTTTTAACCTGCGTGAGACAGGTAACATGAAAGTAAAAAGTAAAAAGTGAAATAAACATTAGACAGCGATTTAAAAGGAAAAAAAATCTAATGTGAAATCTTC
>NC_051414.1:37234718-37234800 GCF_015228065.2 Penaeus monodon
ATTAAAGATATCCCTTAACGAAAAAAAATATATATATATTACATAGCAAAAGGACGTGACGCTCAACCGACGAGAACTGAAG
>NC_051414.1:37234829-37234985 GCF_015228065.2 Penaeus monodon
CATTTTAAGATCAGGAAGGAAGGCAGAACTTATATGAAGAGTCTTTCGTGATGCGTCCAAAGGTACTCTCACGCCCACTGCCCGAAAATGCTTTTATGAAATGTTAGGTTTGTTTAAACTTGTGTGTATAAGTATCTTTTCTTTTTTTAATCAAGG
>NC_051414.1:37235460-37235583 GCF_015228065.2 Penaeus monodon
CAAATACTTACTTGTGTGCGTGTGTTCTGAATTATTTCCCTTACCTTTAGCGTTGTGTCCCTAGTGATACATACCCATACAAACATACACAAAGACACACATCCAAACTTAATGCACATTATA
>NC_051414.1:37235642-37235847 GCF_015228065.2 Penaeus monodon
GAAAAAATCCAAATTTCACAAAAGCTACCACAAACCTACCACATGTTCTAGGGAATATAAACTTGGTCCGACTCGTCATGTCAGCTTTTGAACTACAGGGAGTGCAGGCGAGTGTGTCCGGTGTTTTAATAGAAATACAAGTCAGGTTAGCTATCACTTGTCTTACAACGGTCGACATAGGCCTTGTGCATGGGCATAGAATCGG
>NC_051414.1:37239992-37240559 GCF_015228065.2 Penaeus monodon
GATTTGAATTTCTAAATGAAATGTGTCTGCCATCACAAAGTTTTAAAGATATCTGCGAAAAAGACTAAATACTTTCTCATCACGGAAAAGGCTACGTCGAGTAAATTATGTATGTTATTGAAGTTTTCCTTTAGACACTTGAAAAAAGAAAATGATAATACTTAGTGTTTTTTTCTATCTTTCTTTATGAATACAAAATCATAAACTCTTCCTTTCAAACTGTAATAAAAAGTATTACTTTAGAAAATACTGTAGGTTATTCTTATTCATGTTATGTACCAAATTTCCCTCTGACTTGAAAACTATCGTTTTATGCTGTAATCAAAATCACAATTCTAAAAATACATTTTTGTACTTTGCTGAGTGAAAGTAATTAATTCCGACAAAACAAATATACAAGCAAAACACGTGCAAAAGCTAAAAGAAATCTAGAGTACACTTTCCCCGGGTAAAAATAAAAATAATTGCGCCATGCTTAAAAAGTTTGTTTGACAAGTTTGACTACGGAATGGAATATAACTTATATCCCAGAAAATTGTTGAATGATCTTATTAATTTTGCCGAATC
>NC_051414.1:37241284-37242699 GCF_015228065.2 Penaeus monodon
GTTACCCCCTTCCTGAGTGTTATCAGATCAACGGCTCGCCAGCTGACCCAAACACAACGAACAGGAAACGAATCGATTATGCAAAATAAAATATCTCAAAGAAAAAAAAATTGCATCTATCTAGTGTGTGTTTGTGTTTAAACTGGATTTCTGATATGATCATTTGTGAATAACATTTACTTTTGTTAGTTTCACCTTGAAAAACAATATATAGGAGAATAAATACTTGAATTGAATAACTAAAGCAATTTGCACGTTTTGATCAAATTTTCATTAACATTACATAATATAACTTCGATAATGATTTAATCGTAATGCATTAAAAACATATCTCGTGTTATTCATTCTCATATATATCTAATATAATTTTTTCACATGCATAGTTTGTTTGTTAACTAAGCTATTATTACATTCATAATTGCACATATAGTTTATATTTATTTGGCGCGCTTTCTTTTATAAGCACCATCACATTAACACTTACTATGCTGTAAAGAGAGACTTTTTATAATAAAAGGTTTTGTTCACATGAGCTTACTTTAATTTAACAATAAGAGGACTGTAGTAATGAAGATCTTCCCCAGCACAAGATCAAGACAGAAATTACGATACCGGTCGTCAGGTTCCATGGAAGTAACTGTTACTTTTAAATAGACCTTGACATGCTTGCGATACCCGAGATGAGTTCCGTGAGAAAACGAAAATTTTGACGGAAAAAAGGGGATAGTGAAGAGCCTGTTAATAGTTTTTCCGTCAATTCTTTCTCGTCTCTTAGATGAAGACGGTAGCGGTCTTTCTCTTTTTCTTTTTTTCCCCTTATTTAATAAACTTCCTGTCTTAATCACGTGTTGCGGAGGATCTACACTACTGGATTCTTTTTTTTTGTGTAATAAAAGTCGGTGTAAAATCTAAACTATTATTATTTTTTCAATATAGTAGTCCCCTTTACATATTTATTCTAAATGAGTTTTTACATACTGGAAGTCCTTAAGGAAACGCATAAGCCAACAGAAATAGTTGATAGTGCGATAGGGCTTCACATACAAGGTCACGACGACAATGAGGATATTTCTTAATTCTTTCAGTCAGTATCTTCATGTTGTGGAATGTCACGTAATTCAGCCTCACGTGAAGACTATGAATGCTCGGTAAATATTACAGAAGTTCCATTATTTCGAAGATGAGCTTCTTGGGAATAACGCGGCGATCGCTTGTGCTTGTTACGTAGTAGTGAGCTCTGAGGGTCAGCCTAAGGAATTTGTTCCCTTTACAATATTTCTTCGCTGGCTATTACTCTTATATCCCTTTCGAACAGTGGTGTGTGATGATGGTCCTCTCGTACGGCACAATTTTTTACGAAATTCTGTGCCCGTTGACTAATACTGCTACAGTAGCATCTTCACATTCTAGACATT
>NC_051414.1:37243250-37243455 GCF_015228065.2 Penaeus monodon
AATGGAGTAAAATAGGGAATGATGAAATGGGAAGGGTTAAGGACAAAGATAGAAACGCAATGAATTGTGTGCACACTTCCAACTTCCAACTTTCAGTTCAGTTATATGAAAAATATATTTCCAATTGCCACGTGTGGACTGCATTCCTAACCCGTTTATTGAAAACAGATGTTTGCTCTCACTCCTCTGAACATGTTTTTTGGTT
>NC_051414.1:37244484-37246239 GCF_015228065.2 Penaeus monodon
TCCTGAGCACCCCCACCTCCCATGATGAGGGCCATGAGATGGGGGGGGGGGGGGGAGATTACCATGTGTCTGAAGAGAATGCGGATTGTTCATAATGGGTTCGTTCATTGAATACCATGTGGTTATAATGGTTTTTAATACATTAAAATAACAAGTGGCATATTCTGTTGTCTGGACAGATTCAAGTTAAAGGTTGGCGTATTCTGAACATATCTTCAAAGTTTTTCCTAATTAATTCCTCCTCTTCTGGCATTTATCACTGGTAATTACGCCTACTCGCATCTGGGAATACTGAAGAACAGGATGGTACTGCTCTGTTCCATGATGCTCAGCACTATTTCTAGGACATTTTGCCATGGAAGGGATTATCCATCATTTCTTGTGCTTTGTGGAGCTTGGAATTACTTCTCTAATTAGTTTTCAATATGAACAGGATAATTATCTTTGTATTATGTAGACAATTTGAGCCTATCTTCCGAATTTTGAGAAACTATCAAATAATATTTCAAACCTTTACAAGAATGTCTTCAAACTCTTACAGATATGTGTACTTTCTCAAGCCTAAATTTGCTCATTTATATACTTTCATTCAAAAAATATAGCTTGCATTTTGAGGGATTTTAATAAAATCACATCTAATGATCATCCATGTCTTTGAATAAATCAGCATGTTTGAAAAGAGGGTCATCTTGACAAACATTATAATGCATAAATAAAATTCAGTATACCTTATTAGTTAGAAAGATACAAGAAACTTTGTGAAGTTGTGACTTCATAGTCCAAAAAACTTTGTACATTTTCCATATGTGGTTGTTATACTATATTCACATTTAAGGAATACCAAAATAAAAAATCAAACCTAAAACCTATACGCCTGGAATACAGCGCATTATAATAAACTGGAGAAAATAAGACTTGATTCTTAGTGACTGCTTTTACAGTGATAAAGATTGTGTACATTCTCACAGGATTTATAAATTAATCAGGTATAAAACCCAATTTGTCTTGACCTACCTACACACATACAAAAACATCAGTCAGCAAAACATTCACTCATTTTACACCGGATAAAATCTGATGCCTTCCACAAGTATCCTAAAACCAGAAACAATATCCAGTTATATGTACACTCGCTCCACACCAGATACAGTATCTGGCATCAAGTCTAAGAAGAATCACATTCTACAAATGATAATTCATTAAATAAATCTATCAACTGCTTTTGAAGTGAAAACTACATAAACAAGACTTCCATCACTAAATGGATACAGAACTTGACTTCACCTGCCACTCTAGCATGGACACGGCAAACAGACTTGGAAAGCAGACAAAAGACTTCAACGATTTAGCCATACGTTAAAAGACTTAAACTTAGGAAAGGATATATGCACATCGAAGATACGGAACCCCCTTCCTGAAGGTCTCATTGGCCATCAGACCAACAAACTACCTCCTTTGGTTATAACTTTGGTTTTGATAGCCATAGCCAGTGCCCCATGCCTGCTGGTTGGGATTTGTGCTACTCCAGTTGCTGTTTTGCTGTCCCCAGTTGCCTGGTGTGTTGGCACTGTTAGAGGGACCATAGGACTGGTTGCCTCCGTATCCTTGCTGGTTTCCATAACCATAGCCCTGAAAAGATACATTTCCTAATCAATAAAAAGTTAAATATTTTCTGCATTTCTCTAAAAACTTACAAACATTAACTTGAAATCTAACATCTATTGGCCATGAATGCACCCACCTGACCCCAGTACG
>NC_051414.1:37246279-37249257 GCF_015228065.2 Penaeus monodon
GTAGTACTGCTGGTTCCAGTTGTTGCCATAGCTTTGTGGGTAGTTCTGGCTGTTCCAGTTCTGGTTGCCCCAGCCCTGGTTGTTCCCGTAGCCACCATAGTTGCCAAAGCCCTGGCTGCCTTGATTGCCCTGCTGGTTTGCCCATGGGTTAGTAGTAGAACTAGTGGAAGTGCTCTTTATGTCAATACTCTGCAGTAAGAAGAAAAGAGGAAGAAAAATACAAAAATAAGTCTACAACACAAGAAAGAGGAAATGAAAGACTTGGGGAGGAAAAAAGGGATAAAAAAGGAAAAACAAAAATGGTCTAAAAACGGACAGAAAAAATCTACGATGGAGATTTATTTCAATTCCAAGAAGAGATTTTTTTACTAACCGAGTTCCTGTTCCAATTGCTCTGGTAGTTCATGGATCTACCGCCACGATCACGGTTGAAACCACCTCTGATATCGCGGTTAAAGCCACCACGGTTGTCTCTGTTGAAACCACCTCTTACATCTCTGTTGTAGCCTCCTCTGTTGTAATCGCGATTGTCCATGCGGTCTCTGTTCCAACCACCTCTGTCATTGCGGCGATCATTGTAGCCTCCTCTACGATCACGGTCCCAGGCACCACGGAAGCTACCTCCTCGGTTTCCTGGAAGACATTGCTAATGAAAAAAGCAGCCGAGATGCACTAATTGCTTCAATTTCATGTTTCCAACTCCAGTTAACCGAATGTTGCATGAAAACAAAACTAACCATAGCCTCCACGGCGGTCCATGAACCCACCACGTCTATCACCAAAGCCCCCTCTGAAGCCCTTCTTCTGGCCATACCCAGCATCTTCTCCCTCTTTGTTGTACTGCTCAACCAGCTTCAGGGCCTCTTCCCGCTGCATCTCGACGTATTCCACGGAATCAAACAGGTCTCCCTCCTCCGGCAGCTTGAAGTTGGCTGCGTAACAAATACTTCTTAATTTTGTGACATACACAAGGCACAGGAAAGGCTTTCACTGCTCAGCTTAAAGAACAAATTCTACAGAATGTGCAAAGCTTGCAAAATCAAGCATTTAAATTTATGAAAGGAGGGTAAAAAAAAATCAATGAAAGCCTCCCCTAGATGTAAACGACACGACGGCAGAAAAAAAAAAAAAAAGTATAAAGTACAAGTGTACAGGCCAGTAGCAAGAGAGCATGCACCAAAACATTTAGGAAAACATAGGTTATTTGCCAATGGAAGAAGACAACACAGTGACAAGTCAGCCATGATAACCCATGGCCATTGTGGTTACCTACTTCTATTATTTACCTTTCATCTCTAGGACAGCCTTGTCAGGGACATCCTTGCCTTCCTCCCTCTCACGCTTCTCTGTTCGTTTCTTCAGGTCCTCATCAGTGGGACAAATAACAACTGCACGCCGTTTGAAGCCAGCAAAACCCTTCATTTTACGCCTCTGAGCCGATGGGTATACATTCGTCTGTTCCGTATCAAGGAGATAAACGAGAGCCATTAGGCACTTAGTCTTTTAGGTCCTGCCCGACCCTAAGGTCAGTCTGGCTGAGATCAGCCTAGTGTCCTCTGCAAAGACAGTCTGGAAGAACAGGTTAATAGCAGATTCCTCTGTTCCTCCCCCACCCTCCCCCCAGCTAAACTGTAGCATACGTACCTGGGCCAATGAGATCTGGACCTGCTGAAATGAGTAATCACTTCTTAATCTCATCAACAACTCCCTTTCTATTTCCCCTAAATGACTTACCTAAGAAACATTCATTCTGTAATCAAAAACAATTAGCCACCCCTTTCAAAACCCTGTACCCTCATCTAACAGAGCAATGTACTTCTAACACTTTCACTAAGATTATAAGGGAGCATTTTATCGCTAGAACACACAACTGGTCCTCCCTGAAATAGTAGATCTATAAATATGCTTGATGTATAGTCAGCGGGAAGTTCTATTTTTTTCTTGCATGTCACATCCTAGGCAATATATCATAGGTCTAATAGAAGCTCATCCTTACAGCCACTTCCTGCATATCCTGATAGAGAGGTCAATGCTAAAATTTCATTTTTAGTTGCTGTCAGAAGCTTTAACAGAGCTTTTATATGCATAAGACAATAAAGGTCCTCTACCTCCCATATTAAGACGAGTACTATACTACACATGTTCAAATTTGCCAGTAGAGACTTAACCATGCAGTCTTTTACTGCTTCACCTTTAAAATACCCACTGCTTTAAAAAAGCCCAATACATAATTGTGAGTGTGCATTATGTATAGCTCATGACTGCACCATTTTAACAAATGTGGTCAGATGGTCAACCAAGCAAGATCTTAAATATTACTCAAAGCCTCTTATTTTTACTACCCACAACTCATTCAAAGCCCATTATTCACTCAAGTCCAGGAGCCATCAACAGAGTCTAAGCCCATCTACTCTGCCACATAAAATTTGCATTTATTGCAACTTTCAGGTTCTGGGTCAAATATTCTGGATTCGAGATATTTTAAACATACAGTAGGTACACAAAGCACCAATTCTATATTTGTTGAAACAAATTCCAATTAAATATGATAAATATTAAATCTATAAATATAAAACCACCCGTTCATGAACCAGTTTTTGAAGCTTCATAATCAATGTAGTATTAAAGATGAAAATCTTTAAGTATGATGGTGATAAATTCTCAATTCCTATCATTTTATTTACATGTATTTTTATTAAACACCATCTGTCATTCCAGATTTACCTCCAAGCATAACTGCATTTTTTAAACATAAGGCTGTATTGTACATGAGGTTCTTGCATATTACGTGTGTATATTCAAACAGCTACTCTATATTTACAGAAACCTTTCACGGGAGAGAAGATCAAAATCTAGGTTATTTATCATCTTGATATTAAGGGTTCACTCCCACAATATCCCTATTTCTATATAATGCTTTACATAAAATGGTCAGGATAAAAAATATACACTATATACAAATACAAGAAATCTGCAAG
>NC_051414.1:37249310-37252763 GCF_015228065.2 Penaeus monodon
TGTGCGCTATCCACATTTCAATAACTTTTCATATACAGCCTTTAATAAGTAATCAGATAATCAAATAGGTCAAAACTGCTTGCATCTCCATACACAACTTTGAAGCTCTATCAATTTTGAACAGTTGTATTTCTTTCAGTTAAAATTAAGAAGCTACTGCAATTCAAAGTCACACCCTTAAAAGTCACGCATCCACACTATCTTGGTTAAAGCCACTTTCCCCTCCCTCTGATTTGCAGTAATTTTGAAATCACAATTTTGCATACACCAACAGTTTAGAATAATCTCTCTCCATACCAAGAGAATATTGTCATAGTTCCCATTTAGTACTTGCATAATTTTGTGTCTGGTATTTTAAAGGATTGTACAAATTATATAACAATGATGACATTGCACTCTTAAATAAATTCAAGGGCCAAATGCATAGCGGTCTACAGGTTAAACCTTTCTTTGGATACATTACATAATACTGTATGTGCTAAAACAAAAAAAATTCAAACTATAGTTTGATAGGGGGGTATCCTAAAAAATAATTGATACTGCAAAAGTAATATTTACTTCAAACCTAAGTAAAGAATAGCTTTCAAATAAACCGTTTACAGTAGTCCATTACATATCTATCAATACTACATACATGTAACCCATTATCCAATTTTTCAGGGAATTCAAATATTTCAAAACTGTCCCTTCCTTATCAACCACCTTTTATTCACCACTGACATTTTAATCCACACAATCAGCCCATGCTATACTGTTTGAATAAACATTCGTAACAGTAATGCATAGGTCTATTACAGTTCTTACTGATACTGCTCAGATGTGTTGGCGAGATTTGTAATGCCACTATTTGCATGCCTGGATGTGTGACCTGACCAACTAGTCTTATCCAACAGCAGGAACAGGCAAGACAAAACTTATTTCTCATGAGTTACTTGCTTAATATACTGAACAGGAATCTTTGTTGTATTCGTCTTCCATTTACACAATTTTGTTCTATCAAATTTCTTGCATGTAATATAAGAATTCATCTAATTTATCCTTTAAAAATACTTAAACAATTCCACCATGTAACATTTACCTTTTAATAACTTGCACAGAAAAGATAAAACACATTGTATACAAATATTACCACCATATTTGTCAGGTAACTTTGTTCTCTGCTGATTCAATTCAAAAGCAGCTTACAGCAAACTGTAAACACCGAGATCAGCTTATCACAAATGTATTACTGAACAGAATTAATGTTTTTTCCCTGGTTTGCAAATGCTTAGACTGCTCAACCCCAGGTTGGAAAATTATATAGTTCACAAGTAAGCCACTGAAGTAATGTCAAAGCTCTAATTTGTAATATTTTCTACTTTTCATATGCCAACACTGGTCAAGCCCCTAATCTCTCCCAATTTTATGGGTAAAATAGATTTGTTCTCCCATTTCTTTACTAAAATGCATTTCTATCAGATAATGGGGATTACTTGTATGCTAACTTTCACATTAATTTATGCACAACTCCTATCTCAAATACGAGGGCGAAGAAAATAAATAAAATATCTAATTCAAGGGAAATAAATCTTTCCTACTACTTTACATAGTAACTTCCATGAACAATTTTTATAAACTCTTCCATGTATAATTAAAGAAATGAAGCACAAAATATTGCAACCACCAATAAATGGAAAGCAGATGGAATATTAGTTAGCAATCCCCCTAAAAAAAATACAAATGCAACAAAGAATAAGAAAAAAACAGTGTTTATGCAAGCATTCTCCAGTGTTGCTCAGCCCTTTAGGTTTGCCAATTCCTACATCTTAAAAACTGTGCTTTATAAAAACAACCTAAGGTGCCATATTCACATCAAGGTTATTTTGTTTAAACTTATTAATCATGTCAGTGCCTAACAGGAAATAATTCACTGAAACAAATTCATGAATAAGTGTCCTTATTATAGTTTGTAAATCTGTTTAAATATGCTCTTGTGTGAATGCAAACTTTACCTGCACATGTAGATTAACAAAAATGCATGTGATTGCAAACATGCATGCATGTGCAAATACAGGTAAGTAGGTAGATGTGTAAGTAGGAAGACAGTTGAACGAGAAGGTAGGAATATATTTATCTACCTAGGTATGCAGATAGATGTGTATCCATGCCCATATGTGCCTGTGCCAGTCATTTATATTAACACAAACATACATTTGAACATTCCACATATACCAAGACAACCATACAAAACATAAGTATCACATCTCAACCTGTGACACTCCACTCTAAATGCACCTCAAGGACAACAAAATGTCATGTGCTGGAAATCAATTCAACAAGCTATATCAATGAATGCAGGGGACCCCCCCCCCAAAAAAAAAATAATAACCCTCTCAAAAACCGCTTTGCAAATACTCATGTACTGTAAAATAATAATGTTCCAATATAAATCTCACACATCAGCCATCTTGCCATACTATGTCTTTCAGCTTCTCACACATAATGGTGTATATCAAAACAAATGTCTTGCAATCTCTTGTTGCTTGGTGATTGCGAATGTACTATCACCAAACCATGTTAACTGAACAGAAGAAAAATAAATACAACTAATGAATCTCTCGTGCTATTACAAAATGTTTAGCATAACATCTTTATCAAACTTAAACAGACAAATGAAGCTATTCAGTCCCTAAGTAAAAATTTACCCGTTTGTGATCAACACAGCAAATAAACTAGAAAAAATACCTCAAACATAAGCAATATTCCTTGTAGAAGTAAAAGTCCTAGAAACAGAATAATATGAATGTAATACTTATTAAATAAGAATACTATCAAAAGGACATTATGCAGGTACTCCTTCACCCCCCCATTCCATAAGCAAAAACATATGCAAGCCAAGATAAAGGAAAATTGCCAGACAATATGACTAATCGCCCACATTAGTACATTAGACTTTAAAGCTTTTCCTATTTTACCATGAGTATTTTTTTTTTAATGATCAATAACATTTCTGCTATGCCTGGTATCTTGCTGGACATACAATTTACCTGTAGCATGTGCATCTTTTGGTCAACCTCATTTTTTTTTAATAGAAATGCACTCATGCATTTAAGAGTTTGCTTTCTAACCTAAAGCTTTTGCTGTATCATTTAAAACTGAACACTGACTATACATCAAACACATTATGATCCTGTTCCCTCTCTCAGTCCTATCATAATATTCTCATACCTTCCATACCTACAATACTGAAGTCCCTCTTTCACATAAAACTGCAATGTATTGCTTATTTTCAGCCACCCCATAATCTTAATGCCTAAAATGTATAAACTCCAACATTGTAAAATCTATAAACTTAACATTTTACCTGTTAATTCTCTGAAGATATTTTTTAAAGACTATAATACCTTAGGAATTAAAATCCACCTTTCGATTCTTAAGATCACTAATTGCCTACCTAAAACTTATTCATATCCT
>NC_051414.1:37252789-37255174 GCF_015228065.2 Penaeus monodon
CATTAGTTATCCTCTAATGGACCTTTCCAGGCTTAACAAATTACCACTACCTTACCTGTGTGTTGGTCTGCAGGTGCTGGGAGTGAAAAATACAAAAGGTGGACATACCTCTAATGTTTGACGATATGGACCTGAAAATCCCAGGACACTTACCTTGTAAATCCTGAAAGGCAAAGTAATTATTAGTTGACCTACCTTGGGAAAACCTGGATCACGCTGCCTCAGTTCTTCTCTTACTTACCTTTTATTTTTTAATTCAGCTGGACACTATAATAACTGGGCTTCCTTCCTCTATCCCTACATGATTTCGGGTTCCAAACTTGCGTACAGAACCAGAAATCAATGAGGGATAGTTTTTCCCAATCAATGTACAATATCAGGCAAGGAAAGGCACGCTTTTCTCACCAGATAAAGACATTGAGTTAGGACAAATCCTATACTCCTACCAAGAGAGGTTCTACCTCCATTCTTACCTGATCGATGATGAAGTTGCGTCTGCGCTTGTAAGCAAGCTCCAACAACTTGTTCAGGCATCTTGTGCAACGTTCAATCAAGACTTCCCAACGGCCAGAATAGTTGCGTCTTCTTGGCAGTCCATTCACTTTCATTTTATCAATAAGACTGTTTGTTCCAAGGACATTGTACTTCTTTTCTTTGTTTTCTTTGCAATATGTATCCACCCAAGTGGTCTTTCCAGCTGCAGGGAGGCCAACCATCATGATAATCTGGAGAAAAAGGTAAAATTATGAAATACTTTAAAAAGAACAATGGCTCTTTCAACCCTGAAAGACTAATAAAGTCACTTAAGGGCAAATAATTGTGAGAAAAGGATATATCTCCTTAGAGAACTTTAATTTTTTAGATATACTATGTGTAGATAACATCCAGCAAAGGATTAAAGTTTTATATTTGACAGTATTCCTTCCACTGTCTACCTTATTTAGCATTTATTCTTGTACTAAGTAGATGATCATACATACAAACCCTGTGTCTTATGTGGTAATAAGGATCACTTTCTCTATTTCAGTTTTTCTAATTCAAATGCTACTCATCTTTAGTTTTTGTCAACACTTTTCAACAATTATCACTAAACAATGTAGATTATGAATGTTCTTTTCCAAAGTATCATAACATGCACTGCCTGTATCCTGTGCAGAATAAGATTATCAAATAGAATAATTACAATATTAGTCCCATACTAATTGCATTCAAACCTAAAGGACTATTCTTGTAATCTATTAAACAGCTATTTTCCATATATACAACACAAATGGCCTGTAGTCCTATACACATCTTTCTGAAACATTACCTTGCATAAAATCTTTATTGGTAAACTAGATAAAAGAAAAAAAACAAGCCAATTATAGGCTAATCTTTAAACATTATCATTTTTCTATCCATTCCTGCAAAATAAGCCTTTGCACAGGGCATTCACAATTTCCTATCATCAAATAAATACTTGGTAGTAGTTTCTTCCAATAATTTTGGCTGCTATGTAGGGGGATATTTCCAAGCAGCTACACTTCCACTCTCTCACATTAACACATTCTACCTTATATCATCTGCTCTTTCCACCTCTTCCTTATCCTATTCTTCTAATGTATCATATTCACTAATTATCATCATAGTCCTCTATACATGTCTAGCTCCCACTACTTGAACATTTTTGTAATCAGTCAATTCTGTACAGCCTGACTTGACAGAACTCAACGGAGATGGAGACTGCAAGTCTAAGACATGAAGAGGTCTTAACTGACCATGAAATAAAGCTGCAGTCCTGCACAATGCACATGAAGAAACATATTAAAGCTTACTTTTCCCATTATTCAAACAATATTACATTTTTCTTTATGGGTTAACAGAAAGGAAAGGAAACAAAAGGGAAAAAAATATATATATAAATAAACCTACCTCTGCTTCCTCTCTCTTCTCGGGTCCTTGAGTGCCTAGAACACGATCTTCAAGAGGAACCTTTCCTACAAAAGTATAGCCTGTAAGCGGCTCACACCATGGATCTTCTGTTCCAAAATTGACCTGAGGAGAAATTTACCATTTTTATATTTTTCACATTAACTATTCAACAAATTAGTAATTATTTTAGGTGAGGCACATTGAAATCTTTAAAATCTTAAGATACTAACTAAACCTGAACACATACCTTGAAAGTCATATTCTTGGTTACAATATGAGGAAACATGGCCCTGTCTCCAAGTTCTGCATGCTGGATTTCATAAGCCATGCCTTGGTGCTCTCCATTGACTGTGAAGGACATCACCATTGGCTCAGACTCCATGTCCAAAAAGCAGCCAAGAACATCACCTTTGCCAAAGGTTTTTCCATAATCCTGTGGAAGAAATTAAAATATTACAATTATAATTTGCACTG
>NC_051414.1:37255275-37257530 GCF_015228065.2 Penaeus monodon
GAGAAATGCATAAAGGGGAAGGGAGAGATGCTCACCTTAAACCTAAGGTTGGTTGAGGCTTTGCCAGTGCCACCATAGCCATAGCTGAGAGGGTCTTCTCCAAGGGTCAGCCCAGCCTCATCAACAGACCATCCAACACGTAAAACATGAGGGTGCTGTTCATCCTCCAACTGGGGGACAGGCAGATTGTCTTCACACTTGACCTCAAAGAACACTCGGCTCCGTGTGAAGCCGTAAGTTGCTCTTACACCATGCCAGACATAGCCAAAGCCTTGCATTGTGAGAGGTTTTGCAGAGAGGAAGTTTTCCTTTTCAATGATGAGAGACAAATCTGAATTATCTGTATACAGAAAGAAAACGCACCTTTAGAATTATGTTTGTTTGTTTGTTTTTGGCTGCTGCTCTAATTAGTTTCAGAGCTGGCTTCAAAAGAGTATAAATAGGAATAAATGCCCCTTAAATAATCAAAATATTTGTAATACTGCTGGCAGGAGTCACTGTCTTGTAAAACAGGTTTATTATGATGGCTGTATTATTAGCCTTTCTGGCACACTTCATGAGGTGGGTAGCAGGGGGCCCTCTAATACTAGCAATTTCTCCCACTATGATATACAGGAACTAAAATTTGAACTACTGAAACCTAAAAAATTAGGCTCTTATGCAACTGGGAATACAGCTATGACAGTTTGTAGTTAGACCAGCAGTTTAAATATCACTAATTTTTTAATGACAAGTCATGAAAACCAATTTGAAAGGATAGTACATAAATGTAATATTAAAAAAAAAAAAAAATCACAACACAGCAACTGCAATGTACTTACACCAATCAAGAGCCACAACAGTCTTATCAAAGTCCGGCTCATCTTCAATTCTGACTTCTTCCACTTCTGGCCGAGACTTTTTGTGTTCAGGCGACCGAGAACGTGAATGAGATCTCTTTTCTCCTCTTCTTCCATCTTCGTCCTCTTCAGCTGCATCCATGGTTTCTGCCTTTGGCTCAACCATCTCCTCTTTGACCTCCATCTCAAATCCATTGTCTTGTTCCATCTTTACATCTGAAAATATTAAATTAAGTAGGTCAATATTTATGGGTTTAGTTTTTCATCCTAAAACCTTTTTCACAAGTCAACTTGGAATTTAAAATGCTAACAAGAAAATGCTGCCTTACCCTGATCAAAATCTTTTTTTACCTAAAAATGACAAGATTTCCTAAACTCTTACGTATTGTAAATGAGAAATCACATAATGGATAAAATGTCAAAACAGTCAATCTTTTATACTGTTATAAGGCTATGAGATACACATCACCTATTTTAAACCAGACTGGCAATAAATAAAGCCATTTTAAATAAACATGCTTACCAATATCTTCCACAGGTGCTGCTTCATAGCCAAGTTTTGCAGAGTCCTCAGGTTCCTCCTTAATGGCAACTGCAGGCTCAGGCTGACTCTGTGGAGTGGGTTTCTGAGGCGAGACTGCCTTTTGTGGAGAGGCAACTTTCTGAGGGGATGCTGCTGGTGCCTGTGAGGCAGGTTCAGGCTGGGTTTTCTGTGGAGACTGCACTGGTTCTGGCTGGGCCTTCTGGGGTGAGGGTGCTGGTTTCTGGGGTGAGGATGCTGGTTTTTGAGGTGAAAGTGCTGGTTTCTGGGGCGAAGGTGCTGGTTTCTGGGGCGAAGGTGCTGGTTTCTGGGGTGAGGACACTGGTTTCTGAGGTGAAGGTGCAGGTTTGTGGGGCGAGGGTGTGGGCAAGGGTTGTGCTTTTTGGGGAGAAGGTGCTGGTCTTTGTGATGGGGAAGGTTCTGGCTGGGCCTTCACTGGGGACTGTACTGGTTTCTGAGGAGAAGGAGTGGGTCCTGGCAGCACTTTCTGGGGAGAAGGAGTGGGTCCTGGCAGCACTTTCTGGGGAGAAGGAGTGGGTCCTGGCAGCACTTTCTGGGGAGAAGGAGTGGGTCCTGGCAGCACTTTCTGGAGAGGGAACAGGCTTCTGGGGAGAAGGAGTGGGCAATGACTGCACTTTCTGTGGAGAGGGTGCAGGTTTCTGGGGAGAAGGAGTGGGCTCTGGCGGTGTCTTCTGTGGGGAGGGGGTAGCTTCCTTGGGCGGCAGAACCTCTTCTGGCTCAGGAACCTCAGGTATTGCAGGCTCAGGAGTTTTCTTTCTTGGTGTAGGCACTGCATCTGGGCCTCTCTTCTTTGGTGTAGCAGCTGCTTCTGGCGACTTCTTGCGTGGCGTTCCTCTTACACTCCTCGGTCTAAT
>NC_051414.1:37257585-37257777 GCF_015228065.2 Penaeus monodon
GCCCCCTCTGGGTCCTCTGCCTGCTGTCCCTCAGCAACAGGACGCTCCACTGAGTCGCCATCTGGAAATTAGGAGGAAAAATTTTATCCAAGCCTTTATACATCTCCAAATGTAGGTCACAATGGATCATTATGTAAAGTAGCTTGTGCAACTTGCAAAACACACCATTTTTTAAGTACAATACAAAGATGA
>NC_051414.1:37258157-37259995 GCF_015228065.2 Penaeus monodon
CCTAAGATTATCATCAAAATCTAAATTTGAAAAACTAATAACAATAACAGTAATAAGTAATTTAGTAACTGCAAAAGCATAACTCATGTATGTACTCCAAGATGAGAATCACAAAATGACACTTAAATCTTATATTTTGAGCGAAGTATTTTTATAATTGTACTTTTTATAGACTATCAGTGGATGAAAAATGTAAGCAACTAAATTACCTAGTACAATGAAAATGGGTTTTCATCTATTGCTAATTAGAAATGTCATATCAGACACTCCTCTACTTGCTTATATTTAAATATTCAATATAGGCATACCATAGGAGTTCCCTTTTTTACATTCATGCCGAAGATACAAGATACGTACATTTTTAAAATATAGTGTTCATTGATCTCCTATACTTTAACCAAATATCTTTTTCACTAGGCAGCCTATGACAGGACTAGACATACCTCAAGTCATTTCTCAAACTGCCAAAACATCATAATTAGTGTTAACGTTCTGTTAGAGCCATTGAGCCATCACACATTTTGCTCAAAATATAAAAACTTATCTTAATTTGCCATATAGGTTTATCACAATCATGGTTCTAAAGAATATTGTAAATTAATGTATAATTATGAAATTTAATTGTAAAACTGCATATGGACTAAAGTATATAAAAGATTAATGATAATCATTACCAATAATAATTACTGATTGTTGATCAAAAGATTAGTGAATTATTGGTAATAAATTTTTAAAATGAAAGATTGATGATTTGCATATATAACTACTATCAACAACTGAGCGAATAAATATAAAACTTGGATAACCCATGTTCCCAACACACAGGCAATTACATATTAGCAAAATTACCAAGTATTGTATTGATATGAATAATAACACCAACAGACTTCTCAAAACGAGTAATGAAATTTTATGTATCTCAATCAAGTCAAAGTTGACCAAATATAGTAACGAGACTAGTGGTAGTGAATGGCACAACTAACAACTTTCAAATCTGTCTGGAATTTTGCACTCACAATACTCCAAAAACATTCGGGCTACGTGATTTTTTTTTATCTATTTGGACATTTATTTCAAATAGGGAACCAAACCTAGCTCAACCAGTACAATCTAACTAGCATAATCAATGTGCTTTGTTTGCTTTTGCCAAAGCACCAACAGGCACTGAAGCCAAACTTACTGCTAGTTGTCAGACCAAACTCTTATATCCAGCATTACTGCCTGTCATAAAATTGATCAAACCTCTGTTGTAGAAGAGCTACAGCACTGTTGACAGCATTATAACTTATACCCCTCCCCCTCCTTTGTGATTAATATTGGCCTCATGCTTGGTTATTATAGGCTAGAATAACTAAAAATCAATATAAGCAACCTATTTGCACTCAATTCATTTTTAAGAAAAATTCATACGATCTTAAAAAAAAGTTTGCAAAAAATACTTTTAGAAAGATTCTCAAAAGCAGAATGCAATTGGATATAGTACCATTTTTTTAAATACTGAACACCCTATGCTTAAAAAATTAAATTCCTAGGCAGAGTTTTAGCAGGACAACCAGGTTTTCACCCTGAAGAGCATGGAATGACTATACCGTGGTGGCAACATACTTTTCATCTATGGTATATCCTCCACAAATTGCAAGGATATATACTAATCTAACCACATCTCATTACTGCAATCTGTCAAGTAGTTCATGAATTAATACATCTAGAAAACAATTCCTCTATCATCATCAGTACCTACTTTTCTAAATATATGCATTTCATGTATTCTTTTCAAACTAGCATACTTCTGTCATGCGTTTTAACAATTAAATCTAATACTTTACGATAACCTAGAT
>NC_051414.1:37260177-37260992 GCF_015228065.2 Penaeus monodon
ACACCAAAAATAATTTATTTCCCAGAACTAATAAAAATCATATAGCATTTGATGAGAAATTATCTTTAATCTTGTTCTCCAAAAGGTAACAATACACGTAACCGAGAGATTAGCTATCCCTGACTTCATTTGACATTTGAGTCAACTGGCAAATGAGGACGCCTCTGTTACAAACAAAAAACTGTCACGTTTCATCCTGCCTACTCAAAATGACCCCTTCCTCTCGCTCATGCTTCGTGCTACGGCCTTAAGCATTTGCAACAACTCATAGTAATATTTCTTTTATCTGTTAAAAAACCACCTACTCATAAAAGAGTTCTTGAAAACCTTACTGGGCTACTTATTGTCAAATCAGGAACAGGTCCAGGCTCCCCCCTTGCCAGCTAACATGACGTACACATGTTAACCCTTGCTGAATCACCATTGGCGCGGAAACCAATGCTCAATTCCACTACTCAGTATATTAAAGCTAGTTTTAGTTCCCCCACAGTTCTGGGATACAGAGCAAACTACACGCAAAAGACAAAAAAATTAAAAACTATCCCATAAAATGCCAAACAAACACAACACCTCATAACCCCTTATAACACAAACCTCTCCTTATGAAGCTCCAACCACCTTCTCCCAAATATTAATACAGACCCCAACAGCCTCCCAAGACCCCTTTTCCATAGAGTGCCAATCCTAAAATCCCCAAGGCGTGCGGACCGCCCCTCCCGACCTGCGAAAAGCACCGTAGCAAAAAAAAAATTAGGAAAACCCCCAAAAATACGAAAAAATAAAGCAAGAAAATGTCATTAAATGCTATTTCCCGT
>NC_051414.1:37261023-37261240 GCF_015228065.2 Penaeus monodon
TAAAAGGCGCCAAACAACATCCCGTAAATGTTTATATTGTTTTTGTTTTTTTTATTTGACGGAATTCAAAACACCGATCGAGAAAAAAAAAACATCGAGAAAACAGTTTATCACAAAGTTGGAGAGGGAAAAAAAGGGTAAAAAGGAAGGGGATATATAGGAAAAAGACGTGTGATGCGAGAAGGAAAAGCGAGGCTCGGCTTCCCGCCATTACCAG
>NC_051414.1:37261271-37261919 GCF_015228065.2 Penaeus monodon
GCCTACGAAACCCTCCTCCATTTCCGCGCTCGCTGTCAAACCTCAAAAAGCCTTTTCCTGAAGCCTCCGGGAGAAGCGGGGGTTCCGCGGGGCCCTGGGCGACCAAGCGCCGGGCGAGGCGGCGGCGGAGCGGGAAAAGGGAGAGAAGAGAGAGAAGCGGAGCGAAAAGGAGGGAAAAGCGTGTCCCTCGCACCCACCTTCGGCCTCGAGCGCCTCCCGCAGCCTCTCGATCAGCACCGGCTTATTTCCCTTGGTGGAGAGGCCCCTCGCCTGCAATTCGGCGCGCAGTTCCGTCACCTTCAGCTTACTGGGGTCGAGGATGTCACTCATGGCGTCTCGCGGGTGCCGGCGGGTGTCCCTGCGCTTTAAAATTCGAGCTGGAAGTGAGCTTTTTCCGCCGCGGCTTTCTACGCAACCGCCATGGACGAGCGGAATATGGCGTCCGTCGGGCAAGGCGGCGTGGGGTTTGAATGCCGCGCGCCCATTGGCTGGCGCGCCCGGCTCGCAGGCGCGGGGACGGAGGATCTCGGTTCTCATTGGTCGGGTTGCCCCGGGGGGGTGGGGCGCCGGGTTCTGATTGGCGGGCGGGACGCAAACGCGGTTCCGATTGGCGGATGCAGACCAAGCCGGGACGTTTTCGTGGAGGAA
>NC_051414.1:37261938-37263084 GCF_015228065.2 Penaeus monodon
GAGGGGGAGTTGCGTTCGGGCGACCGAAGGAGGAAATAAAAAAATCGCTTTCAAGATGACAGATGCGATGATTTATGTCTCCTTAGAAGCTTCTGCATTATAGTCCGGGTGAGCTATATACATCTACGGAAGCTGATCGATGGTTTGCCAATCAGGGAATAATGAAATGTCACTTTTCATCAATACCAAGAAGAGCTACTCTTTTATTTATCGGCTCCCTCGGTCGACCTCGCCGAAATTAGAAGGCTTAAAACTAACAGGAAGAGTGTCTTGATATCAAATATCAACATAAATGACCACAACACCGCAAATAAAAACCCTTAAATACGCAAATCCCACGAAGATAGCAAAACTCGCTAAAATGGCTGAGCGTATGAGTACCCTTGACACCTTATGAGATCCGATAGACGACACATAAAAAAATGCCACGAAATATTTTCAAAAAGCGTAAAATACCAAACTACTCCACTTAAAACCCTCAAAAAATACGCAAACCCCACCAACATAGCAAAAATCCGACCAACACCGAGCGGAAAAGCGCCCCGAATAACTTTCACCCACCCATAAATCATCGGACCCAAAATACCATTACATCATAACCCCGAGATAAAATTACCGAATGAAAGAACAACACAAGCAATAACCCCGAATAACGCCCTCCCCGCAAACGTAGCAAACCTCGCTAACCTCGAGCGGAAAAGCGCCCCGGTACCTTTTGACATCCGCTAACCAGAAGGAAAACATTACGTGGCCGAAGGAGAGGCAGCGATCCCGATTATGTGAATTTATGCGTTTTTTATGCGATATTTGTCATTTATCTTGGTAAGAGCTGGAAGTGCGCGTGTCTGCCTGACGTTAGATGTGGCGTTCTGTTCAATAACTGTCCGGGGAGAAGGAACATATGGATGGAAGTGTGAATTGAGTGCTTGTTGTGAATTACCTGTTTGCTTTTGTATGCTCGGGGATTTAAAGACACTTTTGCGTCTGTCCGGTTATGGGGGGCATTTATTGTGCATATTGATCAGTTAGGTGTTTGATTGTTCACGTTTTCGGTGTGTTTTCAGGTGAAATGTGAAAGGTTTGCTTTTTTTTTATATATAGAGGAATGTACTTTTTTTCACCTGTTAATGATCTTGTGTGTATTAG
>NC_051414.1:37263133-37263924 GCF_015228065.2 Penaeus monodon
TTATGCAACTGATGAATGTAAATGAATACCAACTGTTGCTTTATCTCACAGTTTGTCTTAAATCTGTAAAGGGTTAAACTTTATCATTAACTTTAAGATCAGTATTCTGTCAATGATGAGAAATATAAATTCATCTTCGTGGATTAAAGGGGGAGGGCGACTTTAAGATTTGATTTGTAAGAAAGAGAACTTTAAGATAATTTATAGAATATAAGAAAGATCATTAGATGTTTAGTTTATTAGTAATGGAAAATTATAAGCTATATTTCCTGACTAAATTTGATTTTGGTAATGATTAGAAACTTGGATCTTTGGGGTTACATTCGTTTTCATTTACATCCCGAAAGTATTGCAGTTATATGGGTTAAAGGTATGGTATTCAGATACAGTGGGTGAAAAACATGCTTTGTCTGGTCACTATTTTAAATGAATCTTAATTGTAGAAAAAGGTAATTTATGTTAATTCTAAAATTAAGAAAAAAAAAGAATCTTGGTAACATGTTTGTTTTTCGAGCTACATAATACGATGATACTGAATGTTTTCACATGTAAGAATGGTTTTATCACTCTTGATTCAATGGAAGCAAGAAAATAGTTCTTGTTTTAGTATTTCCTATTTTAGCTACATGAACTATGCAGTTGGTATTTGGTATCTTAGGAGAGCTTTGAAATATAAGAATTTTGTATTTTTGTATATTAATTTGTATTTGAGAAAGATTTAAAGATCCAGGAAACATATAATAGACCCCAGGAAACTAATTATCTTTGATTTCCTGAGAAATTTGGTTTGA
>NC_051414.1:37263955-37266092 GCF_015228065.2 Penaeus monodon
AACCAAACATCAGCAAACAATACATGAAATTGTCATGAATATTGTGAGTATTTGTAGACCTATCTAAAAATGAACAGAATTAACTATTATGAAATTTGATGGTATATTTTTAGGCAAGATACATATACTTATGTTTATTTTGATGTTATTAGAGAGAGAGAAATCATATTTTATATACAGTTGCCTATGCTCATACTGATACACCTTTCTTTAGTGGACACTAGAAGCAGCAGCTCTGTGATTGTTTACATTCTCATACTACAGCTGAATTGGATTGGAACAAAGCTCGTTATAAACTTAAGTTCGCCATGTATGAAATTTTGCCTTTATTCAGGAAGGCTGTTCATGTTTTTGTATAGCTACTACAGTGAGGAAACTAAATATAGCAACAACAGTTAGAAATGGCATAATATGTATATCCAGGTTGTAGGTCTTGCCTAGGTTAGCTAGGAAGGAAGGCTGTGTTTGAGGGTATTGGCTTATGGAAGGTAAGGACAGGTGTTTGACATTCCAGTAAAGGTCATGATGTATTATTGAAATGAGTAAAAAGGGGTTGGGATATAATACTAAGAGAAATAGATTGTTATAAAAATGTTTTTATATCAATACACAATATATTCTGTACTCACTTGTATCCACATACATCTGGGAACAGGCAAAAGGATATGCAACTAGAGTTTGATGGTTGTTAGTCTTAGCAAAAATTCAACTGTGCTCAGGGTACACACATCTGGACAGTCAAAGGAGATGTCTAATACTCCATACAGTCAGTTTTGTTTGTCAGATATCTAGCCTTTGTCAAAAACTAGATTTCCTGGATATGAATTTCCATGTCAGTTCTTCTTTGGCCTGTAAGGTTTTCATTCAAAAATAAAACTAACAATTTGAAGACTTTGTAACACATTCGTTGGTACAACTCGAGTCAGAGGAGAATTTCGTACACATGTCTTCGCTAGACATATCCTGTTAACCTCAGGTACAGCTTGCCCCCTCCCCTGTGCTGTTGACATACCCCACAACCTGTCCTTATATATTATATCATTCATAACCTGTGTTGGTGTATTTAGTATTATGTGTTTACATGGTCACTACAACAACATTCATGAATAACACGAAATAAAACTAAAATTCTACACATGGTAAACTAATGTTTAAAATGAGGTTTGCTCCAATCCATTTAAGGTGTAGACCTAGTAAGGGAATGTAAGCAACCACATAGTTCTATTCATACTGTCCACTGCAAATAGGAGTATCAGGTATAAGTATAGGCAGCTGTATATGGCTTCACTTAAAATATTCTGGTATGATAGAACTTGGACTGATTCTTTAGTCGATGATGAATCTCCAACCACAGTTGATACAGTCTCCTGCAACAGTGCCACTTTGTGATGTTTGCATAAGAACTGCCACCACACTATGTCTTAACTTATGACTTTTTTTTTTAATAATGGATGGATGGATGTACAGCTTATTTGCTTGGTTGTTGTTAATAGATGGTTTGACTGCCTAAGTATTATTCTTTTGCTAGGTTGTGGCACTCTTTCCCCAAATAGAATTGCAGTCTATAGTTCATCATTGAGTGACAAAGTAGGTTTATATATTAGGTAACTTTTCATTTCCAATTGGTGCTGGACCTGATAAAGTGTCTAAATCTCAAAGAATCTATTGATTGCATATATTATATATAGTCATAACCATGGTTATGATATTCCTTTAAAAAATACAATTTTGTACCTGAAAGGGAATTGTACATCTTACGTTGCGAGAGTAATTTTCACTTTCATTTTTATTCATGCCTCTTTACTTTCCATAATTATTTTACTTATTCCTTCAGTTGTTTTCTTGATATGTACCTTCATATTATGTGACAGTGAGATCGCTTGTTCGCAGATCGCGTTGTCACAAGCAAGAGTTTCGACCAGAGCAGCATGGAGGGATGGTAACACTTATTCTCCCCATCTGTAATATCCCTTTTTTGAAAGAGGTAGGACTGTTTCTATTAATATGTGATTTTTTTTATATAGAGGACTTAACCTTTCAGTTCCTTTTTCATCTTTCTATCTAATGTCTTATATTTTTCATAACTAGGAAAAGTTAGTATAGACCAGTACTCAGGGTATTATGCCTCTATAGTTAC
>NC_051414.1:37266354-37266516 GCF_015228065.2 Penaeus monodon
TACTTATTAGTATTGCTAGCCCTTTGCCGCTGGGCGGCATGTACAGTCATGCCACGCACACTATGGTGCCAACATGATCCCCCAGCAGTGGGGCCTGTGCCACTAAGAATACAGCCTGGGAGAGAGGACTTTCGCATTGGGAAACCACCCAGTGGCATTGGG
>NC_051414.1:37266729-37269059 GCF_015228065.2 Penaeus monodon
CTGTAGATGTGTTTTTATAGGTTGCTATTGATGATTTTTTTGCTAGCATCATAGCAGTATAAACAGCAAGATAAGACCTCAAATCATATTCTGGAAACCCTATGTGCTCAAAGAATTTTTTATTTCACTGGTCTAATGACTTGTATTATTTGTGATGAGGGCTCAAAGTATTTTTTTATATGATGAGGGCTCACAAAGTATTTTTTCTTCCAACAGAGCACCATAAGATGACGCGACTGAAGGCATGGTGGGCGGTCCTCCTGGTGACCCTTGCTTGTGTAGTGCTGGTGTCAGCAGAAACAACACCAACAACGGTAAGTTTAAGATTTCAAAGTTATTCCTCTCTCACTTTCCCCCTTCGACTCTCCACATGGTTCCCAGTTAGCCATAGCCTGTCATGTAAACTTCCATAAAGAATAGAAAATGCATACTCGTTATTCAGATAGCTGGGGAGAGTGGCTTCAGCACACTTTTTGTAATTATTTTCTCATAACATTTTCTCATATCTTGCTCTTTTGATTCTCAGATCTGAGGCATTTTCTTGTTGCATTTTTCCAGCTAATCAGTGCTGATGACCAGGAACAGGGTGAAGTCGAAAAGAATCTAGAATCGACAGAGACTGTAAATGATGAAGGAGACAGTGCCAGCAGAGAAGAGGGTGCGGAGGAGAAGGATGGAGAGACCACGGCTGATAAGGAACCCAAAAAGCCATTGACGCCAAAGGAAATCAGAGGTGAGAATATAGGCTACTAACTTTTCCTTTTCCCTTTCCTAGTATTATGTTTATATCCATTCTTTTGTGTCTGGAGTTCAGCTTGAAAGGTAGCTCTTTATATTCTTCAAATGTATATATTATTATTTTACCAGTTCAGTTGATATTTCTTTCAGAGGTTTATTTCTTTCTCATTGATTTTCTCATTCTAATTCTCAGTGTTGTGTCTTTATTACAATCTTTCTAACTTTTTCTCTATCTTGTGTAAAATTTAGATAAAAATTTTCATCGTCATGGGGTCATGTTACTAGTGGTAGTGGTAATTAGTACATCTTGCTATGTAGATTAAAAACTTCATATTTTAAGTTTGGGAGTGCAATGCAGTTATTCTTGTGTAGATAGTGTAGAGAAGGAAAGCAGTTACAGTATCAGATTTATGCTTGCTAGGCACTATAGTCCTCAGAAAATCACACACAAAAACACCTTACCAAGTTTTGACACCTCATCAGTGATTCACATCCCTAGGACTAAATAATCAAATTGTGTCACATGTATAAAGGAGATTGGATACTAGATAGATAGTGCAGTTACTGATGTCACCGGTATTTTAAAGTTGCAACATTCCCCCCTTTGTGGATGTTACTACAAAATCTTATTGCTATCATTAAATGTCATGGCAGGATTTTATAAGAATCACAATCCCTACAAATGCTTGCTTTTATTTTACAAAAAATAGATAAATCAATATTGTTATTTCCTTTCTCTTTTCCTCTAGCAAACGAGTTGTACGATGCAGCTATGGCCATCTTGAACCAGACGAAGCAGGATGAGAAGCATGCCTACACATTCTTGCAGTCAGCAGCAGAATTGGGGCACACAGAGGCTCTGCAGAAGGTGGCCTGGGCACGCCTGCTGGGGAAACACCTCAAGCAGAACATCACGCAAGCTGTAGAAATCTTTGAGAGCTTAGCCATGCAAGGCAATGCTGATGCTCAAATGGTAGGTTATAAGGTTCCATGCCCCGTTACAAAGAGTTACATAGAAATGTTTGGCATCATTTTGTGAAGGATGAATTTGGACGTTTCAGTGTCAGTGTAGAATAAGGGTCTGCATGGGTTATGCAGACTAATTTGATTTATGAAATTTGTAGCCTAATTGCATCTGCTGTGCATTTAGTTCCAGTGTTTACTTTTACATATATTTCTTTTCTCTGTTATTATTATTTGTCAGCCAAAAATGTTTTGTTTATAGCCGATTATATTAAATTGGTAGAGAAAGATTCATGAATACAAATATAAGAATGATACAAAATATTTTGTAACTGCTGACCGATTCATTTTATCTCCCAGCTGAGACTTGCATTTGGTATATCTGACAACGTAATTCTTTCTTCCCCTCCGTAGGGATTGGGCTTCATGTATGCCACAGGAATTGGAAAAAATTCAAGCCAGGCAAAAGCACTTGTGTATTACACATTTGGTGCGCTGGGTGGTAGCCAGTGGGCACAGATGGCCTTGGCCTACAGATACTGGTCAGGCATTAGTGTAGCTTCAAACTGCGAGACAGCCCTTACCTATTACAGGAAGGTTTCACATACAGGTAAGCCTCTATGTTAAAT
>NC_051414.1:37269446-37270140 GCF_015228065.2 Penaeus monodon
CTGGTCAAAAAAAAAAAAATTATAATAGACCTTATATTCCTCACTTTCTAATGGTGTAATCTAAATATGCCTTCCAGTTGCAGACGAGGTTTCCTTGACCAGGAATCGCGTAGTGCAGAGAGTGCGTCTGTTGGATGAAGTCGACAGCCCAGGATCCCTGTCAACACCCTTGGATGACGATCTAATTCAATACTATCAGTTCCTTGCTGAGAAAGGAGACGTACAGGCTCAGGTTAGATATCTGTATTATTAACACAGGTGTTTAGATTAATAGATATAATCAAAAAATGTTCTGCAGCTAAAACTTGTCTCATAATGCTATGGGAATCATTCCTGAAATGTATACAGTGGTATGAGTCATAATTTGGTTGTAATTTAGCATTGGAGGATACACTTTTATTAATGCAAATGTTGAATCTTTGCAGGTGGGTTTGGGTCAGCTTCATTACCAAGGCGGCCGAGGGGTGGAACAGGATCACCAGCGAGCACTTAACTACTTCGTACAAGCTGCAGAGGCAGGCAATGCAAATGCCATGGCTTTTCTTGGCAAGGTATTGAGTCACTTTATATTTTATTTACTCAATAAAGAAGTCTGTTGGTATTTTTTTTCTTTTGTCTTTTAGTGTTCCTTGAGCCCTCATTAGTAGTAAGTTAGATAGTAGACAGTTTCAGGTGCTCATTTCAAATGGACTGA
>NC_051414.1:37270166-37270570 GCF_015228065.2 Penaeus monodon
CAAGGATACTGGCCTTTGCTATAGATATTAAAGCCTTTAACCAAACTTTATAATTGCAGATGTACCTGGACGGTAGCTCTGTCGTGAAGCAGAGTAACGAAACTGCTCTGAAGTACTTCAAGCGTGCAGCAGATCAAAATAATGCTGTTGGCCAGAGTGGCCTGGGTTTGATGTACCTCCATGGTTGTGGGGTTCCTCAAGACTACCAGCTAGCACTCAAGTACTTCACATCAGCAGCGGAGCAAGGATGGGTTGACGGCCAGCTGCAGCTCGGCAACATGTACTTCAGTAAGTCAGCTTACAGTATTGCTGGATGTTTTCCACTAAATGGAATGGAATGCACTGAAAGTATATTTTAAGTTTCATGTATTTGGTTGTAATTTCAGTTGTCAGTGCAGGTTTTG
>NC_051414.1:37270592-37270814 GCF_015228065.2 Penaeus monodon
TGATCTTTGTCATCCAGGATCCATAAATCGTTAAGAAAAATCCCTGCAATTACAGGTGGAATGGGTGTGCGGAGGGACTACAAGATGGCCATTAAGTACTTCAACTTAGCCTCCCAATCTGGTCATGTTTTGGCCTTTTACAACCTGGCTCTCATGCAGGCCTCAGGCACAGGGATGGTCCGTTCATGCCACACTAGTGTTGAGGTAAGGGGATAGAGAGAT
>NC_051414.1:37271037-37271467 GCF_015228065.2 Penaeus monodon
AAAGTAGTATAGAAAGTGGCCTATTTTATATTCATTTGTGGAGCAAAATGCCATTGTAAAACTAACCCCCCTTCCCCCTTCCCTTTACAGCTGTTTAAAAATGTTGCTGAGAGAGGAAAGTGGGGAGAGATGCTGATGGAAGCTCATTCAGCATATTGGGATTCTCGACACACCCAAGCACTTGTGACATACATGTTACTTGCTGAGCTAGGGTACGAGGTTGCTCAGAGCAATGCCGCCTTTCTTCTTGATAGACATGAAACCGAACTTTTCAAGAGAGAAGAGAGCTTAGCCAGAGCACTCATGTACTGGGGACGTGCAGCATCCCAAGTAAGTAGAGAGATTGTAGTAAATGTGAAGATGAGAGAGTATGTGAATATATAATATGTATGTTTAAGTTTTTTATTATATGGCCATATTTTACCTTTTA
>NC_051414.1:37271506-37272050 GCF_015228065.2 Penaeus monodon
CAGAGGCACATATCAGTACATTGTGTATTTGTATTGCATACCTTTGAAATGTCAGTGTAGGCAATGTTCTTTTTCTACATAGGGCTATGCAGTTGCAAGAGTGAAACTGGGTGATTATCATTACTATGGCTATGGAACATCGGTGGACTATGAGACAGCCGCTGCCCACTACAGGCTGGCTTCAGAGCAACAGCACAATGCTCAGGCTATGTTTAACTTGGGGTACATGCATGAGCAAGGGCTTGGTTTGAAACAGGTATGAACTAGTTGTTTTATCGTATAGTAGATGCTTAGATTGTTGGTACCATACAAATATGTCATGCAAAAGACTTTCTCTCGTGGTTTCTGATCCTGTTAGTATAGTATACTGATTGAAAGTATTATTTCATATCCTCGTGTTTTTCTTTACAGGACATGCACCTTGCCAAACGATTCTATGACATGGCTGCAGAAGCAAGTGCTGATGCACAGGTGCCTGTTGCTCTGGCATTGGCCAAGCTAGCACTTCTTTTTACCTTCAAGTATTTGGAAGATGTAAGTAATT
>NC_051414.1:37272270-37272970 GCF_015228065.2 Penaeus monodon
ATCCCACTCTCCCTCCCTTCCCCCAACTCTCTCTCTCTCTTCATCTAGAAATATCATGTAGGATATGAGTTATTTTCTGGGTAAGGCAGCCATAAATGTAAGAGATGATTTTAATTTGCATTGTGTGTGTGTAATCTTTCAGGGAAGGAAGGTCCAGGTTTAGAGAGTAAATAAATTACCAAAAACATATTCATGTTAAATATTACATATATTGAATACTTACAAATTTTACCATTCTCTCCACTCCTGCAGTTCAAATGGACGCAGCTGAGCAAGGGGAGCATAGAAGAGTTCCTCGGCCCAGACTGGGACATCTACCTCATGGCAGTCCTCTCTGTCATCATTGCCATGCTTATTCTCTTCAGAAGGCCACCCCCACCGTTGGCCATGTAAAGACCATCTTTACTCACGTCGTTTAAAGCGACGGGAACGCTGAATCCAAAGCCAAGTGGATGAAGAGTCTGGAAATTCAGCTTGGCATTCTTCATCCTCATTTTAAGTGTGCTACCGGCTCAAGCTTTTGGTTGACTGGTCTAGGGCTCAAGGAGGGGATCCAGTCCCAGTTTGTCGTATTGCGAATGATTTTGTGCAATAAAGTCATCAGGCAAAATTGACGTTTCCAGGTCAAGGGAGACGGCACCACTTCCTTGATTTGAAGGTTGACTGAACATTGGCTATTCAGATGAATCTTCAACTAATG
>NC_051414.1:37273156-37273562 GCF_015228065.2 Penaeus monodon
GTTGTATAAGATATATATATATACGCAAGGGCTTTTATTGTGCTAGAATTTGTCCTTGAAGTATTTTCATCTCGCTATTGGGGTTTGTTATTTCTGTTTGACATATATGTATTTGAAATGGGTTGCACATAATTATATATATATAAAATAAACCGAGGGAAGTGTAGTTATTATATTTATTTCATCTATGGCGGTATTCACCTATGTAGTTGATTTCAAGGTTCACAGGATGTGGCCTCTATCATCGGGACAGTCCAGTTTCTATAGAGGGTGTTCTTTAAAAGATGTGTATATACAAACTACTTCAGGCTTTGTAAATGACTGTCCTGTCTGGCTTGATGAAGCTAATTGTTTTTTTCAAATCACAATCACCAGTAATTTTTTCCTTTATGTGGATGTATAGGCC
>NC_051414.1:37273616-37273682 GCF_015228065.2 Penaeus monodon
CTCCAATTTTCAAACCTTCCCAGTTTTCAAACATTGCATCATCACTAGTCACTTATAGTAGGAAGA
>NC_051414.1:37273745-37274001 GCF_015228065.2 Penaeus monodon
AGTTGGATATGGTATGGAAGTGTGAATACTGGAGTACTCTTACCATTTATTTTTTCTCCCATTGCCAGAAATTGGAAGAAGCAAAATATGTTCCGAATTTTGTTGTTGGATTTGGTGTGCATGTATGTATGTTTGTGCGCATGGGCCTGTATGCAAGTCAAATTATGATTTCTGTATAAACATCATGTACAGATTACCAAGTGAAAAGTTAATAACTGCAGTTAGAACTTTATAAATTTATTGTTAAGTTCACTGT
>NC_051414.1:37274028-37274425 GCF_015228065.2 Penaeus monodon
GATAGTTCGTATATAATGTTTGTTTATAGATTCTTCCTAAAAATTGATATTGTTTTAGTAAGACTGAAACTAAGACTTACTTTAAAAATTTTAACAGAAAATCAGTACTCTTTTAAGGAAGTCACCTTTTCTGACCAATTTTAACCACTGAGTTGTTATTTACTTATGGAACAAGATATACATAATTGGGAAGTGTAATGGAGATACCTTTTTCTCTCATATCCTGAACTCATTCTGTGTAATCCATACGTAAAAGAGAAGAGAAATGTGCTGCACCTCACCTGAGAAGTTACATGTAATTGCTGGAGAAAAGTATGTGTATTCAGATGTATTCACAGAAAACTATTACGCTATGAACTGCAAGTGAAAGTTAATTTAAAAGACCCATAAATTAGAA
>NC_051414.1:37275785-37275942 GCF_015228065.2 Penaeus monodon
GTATTGCAAATGTGCCCCAGTTTACGCTTGACACCTTTTTTGATGAGCTTACCATAAAACCAGCATAAAAAACAAGTCAGTTTGATAATTCAAAGATGTATTAGGACGTTCTCATATAAGTACATTACACACTAAAAGGTTAATAAATACGCCAACG
>NC_051414.1:37276202-37276711 GCF_015228065.2 Penaeus monodon
CAGCATATATGAATATATGAATGGCATTAGGGTCAGGATAACTACTCATCCACTGCAGGACCTCAGTTATCATTATCTGCTCACCATTTGATCACTTTCTTGCCCTTATGCAACAAATATAAACAAACTCCAGTCTTTTTGCATCGCCAAAGACATTTCCAAACCATGCCAGACAGATTTTTTTTTTTTGGGGGGGGGGAATGATGGCTGAGAACAACTTAAAATTTATTCTTTCATCAGACCACATAACAAGCCATTCCTCTTAATACTCCTATCGGCAAATTTCTTGGTAAAAGCTAATCTATTGTCCCGCGTATTAATCTGTTTTCAGTGATTTTACGGTGCGAACAAGTAAAAATATGGGTCATCTGCAGTTGATATATATCTTAGAATTAACACGTTCTCAGAATTTTGAGTAAAATATTTTTAGTTTGGCTTCAGTGGTACATATTTCTTCTGCTGCTGCTTCTACTACTGTTACTTATTCTTATCATCATCATTAATATTGC
>NC_051414.1:37276752-37277039 GCF_015228065.2 Penaeus monodon
CCTCTACCTCTTTTTAATTTTCCCCTTCCTCTTCACTTTTTTAAGTCTTCTTCCTCTTTATTCATCTTTATTATCACCTTCTTCTTTTGGTGGTACCCGATTTTATAGGCGTCTTGCGTGGCCGACTGGAAAGGACAGGTCACGGTAACATTATATAGTTTCTAATATACTGCATTTTTCATTAACAGATATGTGATAATGAATCTCGCGTAATTACTTTAAGTTTAGCAGTCAGTTTGATATGACAAATTGATTTTATTTTGTTGTTTTTAAGTACCCGCTAAGGA
>NC_051414.1:37277067-37277175 GCF_015228065.2 Penaeus monodon
CTCGGGAGGAAATATTGTTTTTTTCCGATGTATTAGATGCACAGCCCCAGCTGTGTGAGCTATTTATTAGGTAACCTTAAAATAATAAAGCAGAATAAATTGCGTCTC
>NC_051414.1:37277390-37277492 GCF_015228065.2 Penaeus monodon
CTCAAAAGTAAAAATTGGTCCCATATTCATGTGGACGCAGGGGACATGTTAGTAGAAAAACATGCTTACTAAGTCGCGGGATGAAGCGGTCGGATGGCCTGA
>NC_051414.1:37277727-37278551 GCF_015228065.2 Penaeus monodon
TAGACCTATATTGGACCTCAAGTCTCCATCTCCATCCCCCCACCCCCACCCCGACAGCAACGAGCAGGGAATTGGGTCATGTATATGCTAATATCTTTATATTATAGCATTTCATGATAATAAATTGCTTCATCCCGTGAAAAGTATGTTAAAGATATTGAATGAATAGAAAGGGAAAAAAATAATTAGAACTATGCTTGAATGGTATATCACACATTACAATTTACCTTACATAAAGGGTTTATAATTTACCCTTAATTGTGGTATGGTATGTAGGCGATGGAATGCTACATTAGTAAAATAAATATTAACTTCATATCCCTGTACTGTTAAGCTTCGCCATCTTTTTGGTGATGTATGTTACCTTTCTTAAATATGGATGATCTCTTTGTTTTTCTTTGTATTGTTATCCATTTGCTTTTAAACGGTGTATAATTTGCATTTCCTGTTACCCACGCAGTATGATTAAGAATTCTCCTATACCCATTTATTGTTTTTCTTTTCATTTTTTCTACTTGTTTTTCTCTGCCATAAGGATCTGAATATCATCGTGGTGTAAGATTTCTCTCGGGATTTGCCTTTCACCGGTTTTGTTTTAAGAGAAAAGTGGATTTCAAAGCTAGACCTGAAAATAGTGACGAAATTTCCCATTGTAATATTAGAATCTCTTGCAACTAAAACAATATTTAAGTACATCTGTGCTAGGCTGTTCTTATATTCTGTTATGCCCGTTCCACTTAATACCTTTATTTTTCCTTCTTAATTATGATGTCTGTAACATATCTCTTAATCATAATAACATCTCCACCTCAGTTCCATTTTCC
>NC_051414.1:37278625-37279209 GCF_015228065.2 Penaeus monodon
CCAATCCACATCATTTTTTTAAATGGCGCTAATGTCTCATTCGTATAAATTTCGCGGCCTAGAAATTTAAATCCGCTGAATAAAGGGCGGATTTCTATACCGTTTTCTGATTGGCTCTTTTCTTTTCCTTTTTTTATTGGCGATTAACCCAACCAGCCCGGTCTTTCAAATTTTGAACGAATTAACGGTCACTTTGCCGCGGAGGAATTCAGGAAAAAGGGGTTTGACATTACTCCCCTTTTCCAACTTTTCCCGCGTCTCAGGTTAATACTTCTCAGATTATTACGTTTGTTTTGCCGGTCTGGTTATTCTGCTCTTGGTGTCATGGTAATATAATGGCGGTAATAAACTTGGTTGTCTGGGTATTTTTGTTTTACTTATGTATTGTTATCTATTTGGCTTTTTTTGGTTTCATTGGTTAGCGTTTGGATATTATTGCGTAGTTTCATTTTATATTATTATGTATATGTTGTAAAGTTTCGTCATATTCTCAGAGGGATGTTATTAGTCAGTTCATATCAGCAGAATCTTCTACGCTAATATGAAAGAACTATTGGTCAATTCACCCAATCCTCTGTTGTTGT
>NC_051414.1:37279262-37279570 GCF_015228065.2 Penaeus monodon
TGCACATTGAACTACTCCTGTAAGGTTAGCGCGGGGAGGGGAATAGTAAATGCCGCGTAAAGGGTTGTGTAGAGGAAGGGAAAGTAGTACGGTCATTTGGCAGATGGCCTGTCAGTCACTTGGGTCAAAGGTCACTCTCTCTTTCATGCGCTGGTTTGGAAATCCGGGTTAATGGCGGGGAGGGTACTACGGCTCGAGAGCGATCAGTCGTTGGTCATGTAATGCGCTAGATCAGAGACTGTAAGGAAGCTGATTCCATGTCTAAAGGTTCAGTTCATGAATCACCGAGTAAAATTTATTTTATTTTA
>NC_051414.1:37279918-37280335 GCF_015228065.2 Penaeus monodon
AGGGGGAGGGATGTCACCGTGTGAATGTATCCATCATCACACTTTACCAGCATATATACCCTGCTTCCAAGACAGAATCTAGACTTTTCTTCGTTTCGCATATCTATAAAACTATACATGGAAAAAAAAACACATGAAGAAAACAAATGTAGAAGTTCATAATGCCCCCCAATTGCGGGTCAGATCAAATTTTTGGCGGGAAAATCCTCCGGCCACCTTCCCAGCCCGCGAAAAACAGCTGAAAAAGCGCCAAAACGATGGGCCTCGTCACCTTGCGGGCGGATGTCAGGCGTCACCGAATAAACCTGGGTCTTTTTGCCGTTATGAATATGAATGTGGATAAATGCATACATAAATAAATGAACATGCACAGACATATATACGTATGCGTGCAGTACATATACAAAGATTTAGGCT
>NC_051414.1:37280515-37281210 GCF_015228065.2 Penaeus monodon
CACGCTCAAATGGTGTATTAATCAAAACCGGTGAAAATCCCTCAATATGAAATCCCCACTACGAAATCACTAGTTGGCAACGCACGGAATTCTTCAGCCGGGGGGAAAATCTCCGGTGAAATAAAGACGAACCTAGACACTAATAAGAATTATGAATGTATATTTTGAAATTTTTATATATAAGTATTGCCTTTCTCTCCCGGTTGTTTTACGGAAATTGATAACTGAAATATGGATATCATCTACTTTTACACAACCAAGTCAGTGTAGCCACATAGTCAGGTAATGGTAACGGCCTTTTTATGTTTAATCAGTAATTCATTTTTGGGCCAGAACTTTTTTTTTTTAATTATTGTATAATTCACATCGAAAAAACATTATAATCTGGTATTTAGCCATAATGGAAATCGCCCACTGAAATTTGCCTGGTTACCCCCCCCAATAAAAAACAAATTTGAATTCCAGAAAAAAAACGCGGGAAAAATGATGACGTCACACCAGCTGATAGGCCGACGCTGTTATTATGTCCTTAGAAAAGTCGACCGAGAATTCATTAAATCTATTTCATTTTGTCCTTACGGGAAGCGACCGACATTTCGCTAATTCTGCTTTATATTTCGGGGCGAAATTTGATTTACAAATAACGATAGAGATGCAGCAGCAGCTATGGTGTAACAGAAGAAGCGAAAAAGATT
>NC_051414.1:37282051-37282314 GCF_015228065.2 Penaeus monodon
GTTCAGATTCCATTACAATGTCAGTAACATCACAAGAGTTCCGGAAGCTGTGATCACGTGAGGTTCGTCCGCATCTCGTCACCAAGGGTCAGTTTGGCGCGAAAGAAGTCAGGTCATTGTGGAGCTTTCATTAAGCAGCGGCCTCAAAATTGTGAAATACTCGTTTCACACTTTTTAAAAACCTTTGTCCATCACCAGTTATTTTGTTATTTTATTCTCGGCCACCAATTCACTTTCCAAGCGTTAACCAAGGTGTACATATG
>NC_051414.1:37282359-37282477 GCF_015228065.2 Penaeus monodon
CCCCAGATACTCAATGTAGTTACCGCGGCAACTCCCGCTGTCACAAAAGCGTTTTAGTTATCTATTTATCTTTTTAACAACGTGTTTGTGATAATACCCAACCTTCGAAGCTGAACCG
>NC_051414.1:37282601-37282988 GCF_015228065.2 Penaeus monodon
ACCTGCTGACCAAGCTGATCGGTCAGTCAGTGGGAGGTAAATCCTGGTGGAGTAACATCAGGGTTCTGCGCCAGACGAAGGAATCCCTCCTCTCGACATGCCAGATGGATCTGTGGCTTCCTCAAGCTAGAAGGCGGAACTTCCTGCCAGCTACTCCTCCTATAAAATGGCTGTCCCCGAACCCTACGTGTCATTATTCCCTAGATTGCTACCACAGACTCAATCACGACTATATTATCTGTATAATCACAGTGTAGAGTGGAAAGAGCATTCAAGAACCTGGATATGATGAAAGTTGCAGGGCAAGACAGAATCAGCCTCCATACCCTCGTTAAGTGTGCCGACCAGCTGACCACACCACCTCTTTGACTGTTCCAGGCATGTATG
>NC_051414.1:37285449-37285615 GCF_015228065.2 Penaeus monodon
AACATGCTTATCAGCAAAAAAATAATAATTCTTAGAGAGTATGGGAAAAACAATAAAAGACTACATCCACTTTTACTATTATATATATTTTTTTCCACAACAGAAAATGTCAACATTAGTATATAATAACCCACCGCCATGAGAGACACCCGAATGCCTAGCCTCT
>NC_051414.1:37285670-37285969 GCF_015228065.2 Penaeus monodon
CCCGTCTCCTGCCTGGCCTTGATCTTGGTGATCTTCTGTTTCCGGCTTTCGTGAATACCCTTGCCCAGCTTGGACGCCCGGTGGTCCGACCTGGTCCTGTGGCGTCCTCCTGCCTTGGACCTGCGGAGCTGTTTCTTGCCTCCCTTCTTGGCGAGGTCGGCCCTGGAAGATGAAAGGGTTTGGGGGTTAGCTCTGGTCATCTTGGCATCTGATGTGCAGATTTAGAAGGCTTCATTGTGCTATTGTGGAACCAGGGCAGCTAGTTCTTACTATCCAATATATACTGCTGATTAACTTAT
>NC_051414.1:37286288-37286414 GCF_015228065.2 Penaeus monodon
TCAAATAAGAAATGCAGAAATTCTTTGGTTTTACTTCATGACTACACCAGGTCCTCCATAGATATAAAAAATAAAGTTAATGTCATATATTCCTGTACAAGACATAAGGAAATAATAGCAACAGTG
>NC_051414.1:37286903-37287980 GCF_015228065.2 Penaeus monodon
GTGAAAAAGTCAGGGGGGAATGAACAGGGAATTAATAAGTACTGAAGATACTTAGAGAAATGTGCATATACATGATATGGACAACAAATGGAGAATCAAACTCACTCAATGTTTTCTTCTCTGATCTGCTTGTGTACGGCTGTAGACAGATTAAGCTCATTCTTCTCCACCTTCTTCAAGACCTCCATATAGCGTTTCTTCTCCGCACGGCCGTCACCCGTGGTCTGCTCCTGCTTTCGCTTCTTGCCAAGGCCTTTAGGTACTTGTTCGTTGGGCAACGTCGGCTGGAATTTGCCCCTCGATGCTGTCGCAAATCGGGAGTGATGCATGGCCACACCCAACTGAAGGACACAGAAAGGATTTTTTTGTCAGTAGCAATCAGTATTAGTTTTCTTTCCAAAATTGTATGTTGAAGAGCAAAATAAATTGTCTGAGTGCTCTTTTTGCAATTTGGTAATCTCCTTAAATTCTATATTGTCAGTGATGTTTCTTCCTACTATAAAAATAGTTCACTTTTCTGTCAACAGTCTCACACACAAAGGCAAAGGTTACATTATATATTTAAAAGATTCACCATTACCATTAAAAAACTACTAGAAGAAACCCTTACAAGCTACTTACATCTTTACTAGTAGCAAGGTCATTCCCAGTGACCCCTACATTGGGTACTTTCAATTTCCTCGACTTGGCAATATTGCGTAGGCGCTGGTACTCGTTCTTGGCTATGCGCTCCCTCTTGAGCTCCTTCTCCTTGGCGAACATGTCCTCATACGGGTCCACGTTGCCTGGAACTTCTTTCACCCAATTCTTCTCCTTCTCTGCCTGCACCTTCTTCATACCAAACCGGGGCACCCATCTCTGAGAAGAAAGGAGGATTAGGATTTGGATATTGAACATGCTAAGTCTATTTGCAAAAAAGAGCATTTCCCAACTCCAAAAGGCTGGGAAAATTCAAAGCTTTTCTTGTGCCTGGGATAGGAAAAAGATCACTATAATGTGTCAAAGATTTGGACTTGCCTCCCCACACAAATAATAGGTGATTGATTACTTTCATTCCTTATGTTATCGAGTTTTATG
>NC_051414.1:37288012-37289169 GCF_015228065.2 Penaeus monodon
TAAGTGACATCATGATGTGAAATAACATTCCTTATAGTAGTCACCCTTTACATTCATGGGCTCAATTAATATAAAGTTCTAAAAAAAAATCCTATTTCATGATGCTTATGAATATATTAGCAATAGATCCTTTGATGTAATTATTTCATCAATTATTTAGTTTTACCAATGCTACTAATTTAGCTATCAGCTACTTCATTTATCTTACATATGGTTCATGAGAAATTTCTTCCCCTGAATTTGGTGTGAAGTAGTTTCTATACCCTAAAATTGATATGAACCACATTCTCCACTGACAGGGGAAGACGGGAAATCTTTAAAATGGGATAAATTATCCTGTCTCCACCAGCCAAAGCAATTGCTCCTCCTTGGCACTGACCATCGGCACCTACCTTTAAGATGTGATCCCAGACCTTCTTGTCTTTCTTCTTCTTTGTTAACCCTTTGTCTCGTGCAAACTGTTCCCACTTGGTTAGCGCTTTCTCCTTGGGAACGGGCTTTTCACGTGGAAGACTGGGTGTGGGGATGAAGGATTTATTAGAATAAACACACCAAAAATTATGTGCATTCTCAGGAAAAATGGTTTTATTCATTAATTTTCCAAAGGTTGCCTAAAATTTAAAATGACTCAAACCAAGTAGCTACACAAACCTTCTATTCACTAGCACATTTATGCTTTTCGTCACACCACAAAATTTAAGGATATTCCTTAAAAATTATATCATGACAACATATTTCAGTATATCAAAGCACCTGTAATGAAACTACCTGAGAAAGATAATCTCGCAAGATGAAGCAATCACCCAATATAAAATCAGTTCTAAGTGATTCTGGGAAAATTTTAATGGTTTTGCATACAAGTGCATAAAAAAAAATTACAAATACCCCTTTACAAATAAACTTACACTGTGGTGGGTTTGGGGAGACTGACAAAAACTGCATTGTCTTCTGTGTGTGATGGAAGGTCCCAGATTTTGCTCATGAGAGCCTGGACACCATCTCGGGCCAGACTTTGAAGATAGTCAGGTCTTGTGTCTGGGTTACTGCAAAGGAATGAAGACTTGTATAATCATATACACATTCATACACACTAGCACACATGCATTCACAAAATTATTAGCAGAGTAATTCATCAATGACCTATGCTACCTTCCCAG
>NC_051414.1:37289232-37289479 GCF_015228065.2 Penaeus monodon
AATAGAAATGTAGACACTACATTTCTTTAATAAAAAATGAAACTTGAATGAAACCACATGAATACGAAAGATACAAAACTGACCAATGTGACTATCTTCTAGTACATATTTACAGAAATGTTTTGTTTCACAGCCATCTAACACATCAGTTATTCATACTGGTTTCAATTGTTCACAATGTATTATGCATGATTCTTTGAACCCCCCTGAGTCCCTATTACGTAAGGCACTCTGAGGATCTGTGGAA
>NC_051414.1:37289727-37290222 GCF_015228065.2 Penaeus monodon
CCAAAAACAGGAATCCAGTGAAGAGTTTGTCCAGTGATTCTATACAATTTTGTCAAAGGCTTTGGCAAAATCTAACACAAAATCATCCACCTGTTTATGTCACATCTGTCTAGGAGTCTGGAAATGTCATGATGAGTAACAATGAGTTGGTGGATGCCACTGTGTGTTAGACTTTGCCAAAGCCTCTGAAAGTTTTACAGAATCACTGGACAACTCTTTCTTGGATCACAGCTTTTCTTTCTAACATGATACATTCTTCAACACATTCTTCTTATTGGTACTATATCTAACCGTTCCTGTCTCTTATGGTGTCCCCGAGGGTAACGTCTTAGGCCCTCTCCTTTTCCTACTCTACATAAATGACTTCCCACTATCAACCCCTAATTCTAGACTTTTTGCCAATGACAGCCTTAGCTATAGACCAATTAAGACAACTGACGACTGCTAACTCTTATAGACTGACCTTGACTCCCTGGAGCAACAGGAAGCCACACA
>NC_051414.1:37290524-37290729 GCF_015228065.2 Penaeus monodon
TACAGACAAACATTAGTAAATTAGAAAAGATTAACACCTTAACAAGCAGCTTCTTTACACTTCAATTTCTGCCATTATCAAACAACAACTACACATGAATGCCCTCACAATACACGGACAAGCATACAGATGAACAGCCATGCTCAAAATTACAAATAATGAAACTAACATAAATAAACAAGATTACTTGCACCACACAAAAACA
>NC_051414.1:37291116-37291203 GCF_015228065.2 Penaeus monodon
CCCATATTGCACCACTGCAATCAATTCCTAATGCATGATGATACTCCCTCGATACATAAGCCTTAAAACCAAACAATAATCATCCCC
>NC_051414.1:37291307-37291959 GCF_015228065.2 Penaeus monodon
GAGAGACGAAACCCCGACTCACTAAACAGCCTCCTCGTCGAGCGTGTTCTTATCCGTCACCAATAAATTCCCGACATCAAATTCCAAGTCTATTTCTCTATTAACTTCTATGGATTTTAATTCCTGGCTCGCTTTGGTGATGATTTCCTTGACTTTCGAGAGCCGAGCGAGCTGGTCCTCCGTCGCAGCCATGTTTGTGTTGTTTACATCGGCCACGTGAGAAACAAGTGAAGGACGAGATGCGCTACAGATTTTTGTTTTATATTTATCTATTATATTTTGTGTGTTTTATGTGTATATTATATGGAGGAGTTGTGTTGAATGTTTTTATTTATTCTAGATGTTACTATAGGTGATTTTTGTCCGGAAGAGAAAGAAGTGACGTGTTAGCGTGCGCAGTTCTTTTATACATATATTCTAGCAGGTTTTCTGTGTATATTCAATATTTGTTTTTCTTAATTATTTTTTATCTTTTTAGAGATGCTAGATCATGAAGATTCTAATAGATCGTGAAATTATGCCACTATGCGCGCGCGTTATTTTTTAATGCTTATGCCGTCAATTATCTCAAATTTCCATCAAAATTAAGTGAACTGCATTCACATACGATATAATTTCTGACGTTAATTGGTGTAATGTGTGAACGACCGGA
>NC_051414.1:37292575-37292648 GCF_015228065.2 Penaeus monodon
TATGCTCCAAGAAGCAAGCCCGTTATTCCCATTAATAATGCTAACTTGATCAGTAGTGTGTGTATGTGTGTGT
>NC_051414.1:37292740-37296157 GCF_015228065.2 Penaeus monodon
TGGGGAAGGGAGAGGGAGAATGATCCATACTTGTTATTTTTTGTAATCTTATCCTTTACATTAGTATTCCGTGAGGCATTAAATGGACGAAAAAGATATATCGAGCCTCCTTTCACATGGATACTGAGGTTTAAGTTTTTAGATTAGTAGTCACACAGATTTCATAGGACATGTAACATACTCCTAATATCTACATTATTATTTCCTGTTATACTCACCAACACATAATTTCAAATATTAAGACAGAAATATTAGTAAATATTAAATACAGTACAAGGTTATTGACAAAAAGCTTCAATAAGTATACATTCATTTAAAGCTTGGAATCCATAGTTCTAAACCATTTATCTTATTGAGTGGAGGAGCTGATGGATGGAGCATGGAGCATGTTGGGAAATGTGCTTTTATATTATTTTCCTTCTTCTGTGATTATTAGATGCACTTTGCAACTATGCAAGCTGCAAGTAACAAACTCATTTCATATATCTAGTGATATATCCCTGTACGATCAGGCTTATAAGATCAGTATTGTAGATTTATAGCAATACATACATCCTTGTGGAGGGTTTCTGCTGAAGGAGTTCCAAACAAATGAGCGAATGGAAGAAACAAAAATTTCACATCTCAATTGTGCATTTCTGCTCTCTTGGTTGCTTTGTTTATTTTACCAATAATTCTTTATTTTTGTACTTACAAATTTTATTTCCTTTAAATAAATCATCAGACTGGATTTTCGAAATAAAAGAGCTACATATTTGTAATGTCTTTATTGATATGTTGTTACAATACATACTGTAACCTCCTGTTATCACAGAAAAAAACTATATGATTTATATTACTCTTCTTTGGTAAAATCAATGAAAAATAACATGGCACCTCCATGATGTCACTGACTAATGGAATGATAAGTTTAATACAGCTAAATAGTTTATATAACTTTTTATACTCTTGTGTTACTGTTATGATAATTACTTACAATACATCTATTATTATTTTTACAAATTCACAATTACAGGCACAACCATATAATGAAAACAAAAAGTTCACCATCATTCATTTTCTGAAAATTAAGCTGCATAAAACCACCATATTCATCTTGTACAATTGTCTTCATAGTCACACTTTTCTTACACATAAATAACCATGTAATCAATTTATTTCACATTTCTAAAATAAGCAATGGAAGTAGGGAATCTCATTTTTTATACCTATAAAAATAAAATTGTTAAGTGAAATGGTTTGACAGCATCGTTTCACTCAAAGTCAAATATATTCTAAGAGATTAATTACCCATTGTCACCTATTTAACCATGTCACATACATGAGTAAGCTCATACAAATACCATGGTGAAGTATAATCAAATGAAAATATGCCAGTTTACATATATCAACCACAAGGCCTTTTAACATTTCTTCTTGATATGAATGGCAAATGCAGATTCACTTCAATCCTTCTTTAACCATCATTCCACTCTTCCTTGATAACTATCAATAACTTCATCCAAAACTGTTACTTATTAAATTACTTTTCTTAACCAATGCAATGAGGCATGTAAATAAATGTTGTATATTGAAACAAACTAACTAAATGCAAGGCCACTTCATCAATGAGCAATCAAGGACCATGAACACCAATTTCAACTTACTGTGTATATGACATCAAAAATAGCTTGTAAAATTAAATAAAGTTAACAATTCATGCGAGGAAAACAGGTCTCGGCTGACTTTACCTTCCCAGATTAAAAATAATGGCTACAATGTTTGCACTTATGTGGCAAGAATCATACAGGAAGGCAGCCAATTTATTTCTCTATACATGTAATCTTAAAAATGTGCTAATATAGTAAATGGATAACATAATTGTCTGTTTTCAACCAAAATGATTAACAATATGGGAGACATTTCAATTATTCAGAGCAGTCAGGATTTCAAAAGGAACACAGAAGAAAATGAAATCAAGAATAAACCTCAAAATTTGATTCTGTATATCACACACATACTATTATCTTTAACAGATGAAGGCAGATAATTCCACTGAAGTTGCCACAACCTTCATTATCCAATTATGGTCCCTGATATCAAATCATTTAAAGGTATAAATGTCCATAGAGCACTTCAGCGAATGGAAAAAAGATTTAGAAATTTAGTATCAAGTCAAGGAAATCAAAACATTGTTCTGAACCTTTTCTTTTCTTGACACCTACAAACACAGAGTCAGATAGACATACAACCTCATACACACACACATGTATGTCCAAATGTTTACAGTGCTGCAGTTCCAGTGAGTTCACCAATATCTGGAAAAGCTAAATATTGCTAGCCACAGCCAGTGTCTTTTTAAAATATACCAAGAGATGAACCCAGATGTTCAAGGTAATTAGCTACCAAAACCTTGATCTTTGTGCCTGGTCTGGAACCCAAAACTGAGAGTTCTTTATCATCTAAAAGGAGTAATATTTATATATATATATTTTTGCTACTGTGCACCGTGATGACCCATGGTTTATACTGGTATCATCAGACATTTCTTTGCTACATTGTGTAGTGAAAAAAATATTTACAGTTATAAAGATAAATAGAGTAACTTAAAGACCAGTCTTCAGCTGGTGAGGAACGGAGACAGTTCTGGATCGAAGTCCAGCTCTGGGAATAATTGATCTAATACTGCATCCAGAAGGACATAGGATAACTGAAAAAAAAAAAAAAGGATTTAGCATATCAATTGTTCATATTATATTTCACAACATAAGCATCACAGATTACTCACAGATCACTGTCAACAGAAATTCATGAGCAAGTACACCAGCTTCCCACCTGTTTATTGAGTATGGGTTGTTGAAAGAGGGTGACTAGAGTATTGGCTCCTTCAGTGTACAAGTCCTGTGTGAAAAGTCTGTTCTGCACCCACTGCGGCAGTAAAGCAATCACTTCCTGACGTAGCTCCTTCTCCCTCAGCCTACGGTCTTGTTCCGTCCTTTCAATGGGGGGATCAACAAACAAAGCATCTGAAACATAACAAGAACAGACATTATCTCACTATTTTCATATCTAGTTACATTAAAATCCCACATATAGCAAAATCTGCATTGTAAATAATATAAATCATAACAAAAACAAATGTCTGGATTTAAGCAAACTCAAGAATGTCATACCTCTAATAAGGTGAATGAGTTTTACTATCCTAGGGGGCGCCAGTGCAAGAGACAGCTTTCTCCTGAGAAACCAACTGACAGCTGCGTCTAAAGTGTTTCCAGCCAACACACGAACACACATCAGCCATCTTAGGGCGTTAATAGACAGTCCATATACACGCACAGCTGTAATTAGGAAGAGATGTGACTCCAAAAGCAATACATGTGAGACGTACACATGCAGTAGTTTCTGTCACTGATGTTTTATTCATTTATTCATTGTTTT
>NC_051414.1:37296354-37296805 GCF_015228065.2 Penaeus monodon
TTCTACCTAAAATTTATCAAATACACACAACATTTATCACAAAAATACACAACTGAAAAAAGCAAAAACATATCGCACTCAATTGCAACTATGCTAACATATGATGTTTCACAATATTAGGATCATATCTTTTCCATTCATCACAATAAATATCTACAAGAGTTCATACCTTAATCAACCTGAGACTGAGACTGAGATTTATAAAGAATAATCTCCATTTCCACAGAAAAGAGACTCACCTATGTAAAGGACAGTATCGAAAACGCCATTCACTGTCATGGTGGTGGGTGGAGGTGGGGGAGGCTCATGCGAAGGCAGGGGCAGGCTCTTGGCGTTGTCTCCAAAAAGGGTGGTGGTGAGGCTGCTCTTCGCTTGGAGGTCCTCAGGCTGCTCTCTGGCCAACGACCCTTCCTCGATTTCATTCCTTGTGAAAGAGAGATGTTGTTGTAGG
>NC_051414.1:37297348-37299281 GCF_015228065.2 Penaeus monodon
TCCCCCCCCCCACACACACACCAACTTTCCCTCAGACACTAACTTGGCTTTGCTCTTGTTCTGCGTGACAGTCGAGGACAAGAAGACATTGATGAAGGCGTCCAAGTGCTGTCCGCGCTCCTTCATTAGCTTGCGAGGAACGTCCCGGATAAAGCGGCCAATGGAGACATCAGGCAAATATGTGTTGGTGAACTCGTCTTTTGTCTTCAGGAAGAGGAACAGCAGCTGCGAGCCCTTCAGTGCCGGCTTCTGTAAGAGCTTCTGCAGGAACTCTTCGAAGGTCTGAAATGGAAGTGGAACGTTCCTTGAATATGCTTCGTCAAAATAGAATTTTGAGAAGAGGTGATATTACATATCAAGGCTAGTACTGAGCATCATCATTAATCTCACATATTCGTATCTTTACTTTAATTCTGCCTTTCTGCTATTCAATATATTTCTTATATCAATTCTTTATCTTCCTGACCTCCCATCTAAACAAAATCCGAACCTGTCTGCGAGTTTTCATGAACCCGATGTCCTTTGACGTGAAGAGGGATCGCCGTGGGGGCAGCTGGTTGTCCTGGAACTCCCCATGGAATTCGGTCAGCTTGGTCTCCAGGATGTAGAACTCATGGTACCGCCTCTCCACCTCCCAGTGCACCTCCTCTGGTCTCTCAGCTGCATGAAGGATCACACTGGTCAGTCAAGAGCTAACCCCCCTCCCGTACCTTCACTATCTATCACAATATTTAGCTGATGTATTTAATAAGACGAAAGGCTTCCTTCATTTGACTATATCCCTAAGAGCTAAACTTCTTTCCATGGAGATTTACCTCCAGTTACATCAATCCTGGTAACATCCACAATGAATGCATAATAGGGCTTGTTGTTGTGGTCCAGGCGCTGCTCGACGCGTGGGATGCTGACCCTCCAGGCGCTGAGGTCACGGAAGCTTGAAGTGAGCCCCTCTAGGCCACTGCACGACTGTGATACGCCTCCCTCGTCAGCCTACAATAGTTCTGTTTTAATACGTTTGTCTTGGATTTGTAGATTCAAAATCATTGAATATATTCAGGAGACATCTCACAGGATCACAAAACTGAAGTAAATATTGATATCGGAATGTTAACATGTAAATGGGAATTACCTGCCTGGAATATTGTTATACAACATCATTTTCAAAATCTAAATTCAACACAGTATAAGTCATTCATAAATTTCCAAAATATGTACAGTTAATAAAATAATTAAATAATTATCAAAACAGAAGCAGAAGCAAAGAATGCATTATCGTAAAAGCACATTGTTTTAAAACACATGCCATTCACTCCCTAAACACCACTAAGACTACCAACAAAAACTACATTCCAGTATAGGAAGCCAATACATGATTGCTCTGAACATAAAAGTATAAAAAACACAGAATGCCAAACCTCCTTACTAACCATGAGCAAAGATATATCATCTGCTTCTTCTATATCATAGAGTGTGTGGTCGTCCTCGTCGCCGATGACCACGGAGGGTTTGAGAACCATCTGTTTGCCAATGTGCTTGAGGCCACTACCCACCTTCTTCACCACTACTTTACCTACATTCTTCCTAGGGAGCTGATCCAACTCCCTAAAAACAAGATGTATAGACTATGTATACTAGGACCTAGTCGGTGCATTGCTCAGGAAAGGTATGCATAGAGAAGTAAATTTAGACTTAGAAAAATTACAAAAATCTGTCTGTGGATTGGATGGAGTAATTCATCCATGTATTCCTCTCTCTTTCTCTCTCTGCCTGTCCAATCTGAAGAGAAAATCTTGTCTGAACAAACAGCTTGTAATCAAAATTGTAAAGAGATACAAATGCATGATGTATCTCAGCATTTTTCTCTTACACTCTTATTCCGTCACCCAAACTCCCTTACTCAAACCTCTCCAATCTTTTCCTCCATTTTCCTCAT
>NC_051414.1:37299345-37299429 GCF_015228065.2 Penaeus monodon
AAAAACTCTTAAGGACAAGTAAAATTTCACTTTCCTCAGCAAAAAAATACACATACAAAAATAAGTCAGCATCCAAATGGATGG
>NC_051414.1:37299482-37299930 GCF_015228065.2 Penaeus monodon
TCAGATACTCAGAAAGCACTGATCTTCACAAAGACTTTTAAAAAGAGTGGTAACGAGCCATGATACATGACTCAAAATCTTCCTTTTACAGAGGAAAAAAAATGTAATACAAGCTCATTCTGATTACAAACCATTGCCATTCTGTATCCTAAGGTCAGTAAAGAATCCCAGTATGACAGCGACAATAAACCCAATTTCCTTACAAAACATTCTACGAGTAACCCATGCCTTAACGATATCCTTACCTTATACACAATAGGAGATTAATATGTGGCAAACTTAGGTTACCTGTTTATATATCATAAGGCAAAGCTACCAATATGGAGACATGCAAATATATTTCTACTTTCCAGTATCAACATAACTCTTAATCATACAAGACCAATCTCAATATCACTCATATTCAGTAAAAGGAAGAAATGCTTGTACTCAGCTAAATCTGAGTCTT
>NC_051414.1:37300146-37300291 GCF_015228065.2 Penaeus monodon
GAGTGTACAAGCACCTCTGCCAGTGCATCTACATGTCATATATCATATACATTTATGAAATTTTGTAAAATAATTTAAAAAATTTAACGTATTTTCTTGCATAAAAAAACAGGTACTTGGAAGATGGAGAAAATGAACATGACTC
>NC_051414.1:37300630-37300769 GCF_015228065.2 Penaeus monodon
ATAGCCCCTAATGCAACCGAACATACTTACCGCAATGATTCAAAGAAAATAAATAAGTAAAGCCAGATACAGACCTCAATCAGGGGGGTCGAGAATCCTCAGGACGTCCACCCAGAATAAAGAAATTACATTTTGCAGC
>NC_051414.1:37300901-37301188 GCF_015228065.2 Penaeus monodon
AATGCAAACATGCAAAGTGCTATAGCGAACTACTTACGGCATACTTAGTTGAGAGTGATTTCAATCTCTAACGTGAAAACCAAGTAAAAGAGAGAAAATCAGCTATTCACCTTACCTCAGAACCTTAATGACTGTCCGAAGAATACATCAATAGATGCCTCAAAAGGATACATGCAAGAGACTACAACAGTACCTCTGCAAATCATACAGTCTAGTTCTAAACTAACCAAGACTCGCCTCGCCTAGTTTTGCATATGCCTACCATAATCAAACACACCCTACCAGCA
>NC_051414.1:37301230-37301419 GCF_015228065.2 Penaeus monodon
TATTAACAAAAGCAACCCCTACAATCCAGAAAAATGACGCAGATCGCAACAGCCTCCTTTTGACAAACTTTTTTCAAAAGATATTGCCCAAAACTCATACCGTCCTTTTTGCAGCTCCCTTTTCTTTAATCCTCCTCCCTCCTCTACATGTATTTACCTTTTACCTCTACATCTTTACTTGTCAAACAA
>NC_051414.1:37301958-37302131 GCF_015228065.2 Penaeus monodon
GGTTATTCCTATCCTACAAAAGGCCCTGAACATCCAAAAAAGAATAAACCTGTAACATGTACATTAAGCTTCACAATACAATTAGACAAAACAAATTCAACTTACTCTCCACGTTCTCTCCCAACAGAGTGACGAGTGTCAGTATTTTACAGTAATAAGATGTACTATTTTAT
>NC_051414.1:37302826-37303069 GCF_015228065.2 Penaeus monodon
CACTACATTCAACAAGTCACAAATACCCCCCAAAAAAAACAACAAAAAACACACACACACACATATCAGTAGTTAGCAGTCAAGCCATTGCTTCACTAATATTCATCAAAGTTAATTCTAAACTTAATCTAACCCTCAGCCAAGATTCCCTTATGTTAAAGCCATCAGTTGGTGCATTTAGCGTGATCAGTGCTTTCATAATCTACAAAAATGAACCGCAAGGAAATGTGTGATAATGAAATG
>NC_051414.1:37303144-37303226 GCF_015228065.2 Penaeus monodon
AAAGTTTAAGGCAACACAAAGGTAAAAATGTGTTGTTTTTTTCCATACGTTAAGAGAAAAAAACAGGCTACTATGTCAATAA
>NC_051414.1:37303583-37304357 GCF_015228065.2 Penaeus monodon
GCAACTTCCAACCATACGTGAATGTTACTTTCTGCACAGCAAGCAGTTAATATTATGCCCAATGTGCGAAAAGTGTACAGTGGCTTCTCGCAAAAGCTTTATGTGGCGGTACTTTAGCTGCACGTTCTCCCAAAACCATCAGCCCTTCATTTGTTTCTTTAATATTTATATATAAAATTCATACACACATGCACATCACAAATTACAACAATCTTCAAAAGACAACAGTGCACAGCAAAATTTCTTAGAAGTGTGCATTAATTACTGAGCTGAACATTCTATGTGTTGTGTACTCTACCTGGTGTGACTACTGACACTTTTACAACCATGATTCAAGTGTTCTGGAAGATACATGACAAGACAAAATGATATTTGAATCTTTATAAAAATATATATAAATACTTATAATCTGGTTTTCCAACAATAATACAAAAGAGGTTCATCTATATACATATTACTGCAATGAACTCAATGTTACACCAAGTAGAATAAACATTACGAAAGTTTTACATTACAAACAACAGTCCTAGACTCTACAGCAAGTACTGAATGCAACGATTCCTCAAACATCCTCAGGTCAGGCACCTGTGCTTTGCTAATGCGACTCTTGAACGGAGAGAATGTGGCCGAAGAGCTGGAATCTGTTCTGCGGTGTCTGTTGGGGAAGTTATTGTCTTTGGGTTAAGAAAAAAGAATAAAAATATATCAAGAATTCACCATTTTCATTAATAAACATGTTTCTTTCCCTTTTTTCATTTTAAAGTTTCAATGATA
>NC_051414.1:37304401-37304942 GCF_015228065.2 Penaeus monodon
TACTTTTTGCAATCATTCACCTATAACACTTTACAGACAGCACAGTGCCTTCTTAGATCATGACGACTTTACTTTCCTTCTTATCTTTTTTATCATCTTAGATATATTCATATGAAAAGACATACAAATGTCAATTCATTTTTCATTTTCTAACCACAACTCTAAATTTACCATATAAAGAAAGATGCTACATGATTTAAAATAAAATATATCCATACAGAATCACACCCTATTCAAAATTTCCTACAGTTCTTAAATGATTTTCATATATGCAATAACTGATTTCATAAATGTGATTATCACAAGTAACAAAAAATATTAGTGTGAGAAATTCCTGTAGTGCAAATACCATTGCTTTGTTTTGGGAATAATAATTTACAATTTTATCATTTACATCTGAATTATCAAAACTAAATCTTCTTCTAATTGCTCATTTCTATTTTTTTCCTTTTTTTTTAACATAATCACCTATTACTAAGAAAGTTTTAAACTCAACTATAAATCAGGAAACCTATTCACTGATCCCTTAGCAAAAAATCTA
>NC_051414.1:37304969-37305417 GCF_015228065.2 Penaeus monodon
GGTCTTTTCATAACAACAGATACGTAGGCAATGTCTAAAGAAAACTCCTTGCTTTAGACAGACCTGACAAAACCAGAAAAAAAACCTCCCCACTTTCCTTTATAAATGAGATCATTAGAAGGGAGGATTTGCACCATAAAACATTCGTCTTCATAAGGTAGTCATGGAAGATGGGATGGTGTTCCTTGTTATATAATATCCGTTGAAAGATAATAACACGCAATGTTCTATCCGCTAGAGTAATTAAGGCTACAAGACATATCATTCTATGAGTATTTGCACCATTAGTTTAATAACTATCAATCAAACCCACATTTACTTTGTTATCTAATAAATGTGTTAATGGTACCACCTGCATACTTGAAAAGAAACAGAAAGAGAAAAAAGGCCTATTATCAATGATACCATACTTCATACCATATCTAAATCAAAGTGTAGTTGGGGGTGT
>NC_051414.1:37306067-37306408 GCF_015228065.2 Penaeus monodon
AACTACATGCAAAAAAAAGACCCTACTACAAACACTCAACACAAAATTTCCTCCTTATATGAAAATACACTCACAGCTCAACTATCTAAAGATTGAATTATTGTGCCCTGGCAACCTAACAATCAACCATACATCTGGTTTTACAAAAAGCACAGGAAACAAATGCCAGTATTATATAAAAAAAAAGCCAAATATACAAGCAGCAGTGGCACACAGAGTCAGACAGAACAGAGAACCTGCACTGCCACCTCTATATCTGGTTACTCAAACAGAGCATTGTTTCACATGCTTTTTATAACACTGGGGGCACTGTTGTGACTCTAATACTGCTGTTGATATCC
>NC_051414.1:37306452-37307501 GCF_015228065.2 Penaeus monodon
ATATCAAAGATTCACCTTACTGCATTATTCATTCTTCCTCACATATGTCACTTACATTTTAATGCATGCTATATCTCATTCCTTTGTAAATTAACATATTACATCTTTTGCAAAAGTTTCTTATGCTAATACATTATCTAGTTAATTCTAAAAGCTTCTTTCATTAGTCTATCTGCTAAGCTAAATAAAATAACATAATATTGGTTTGTAAAAGATATTTCTTAAAAAGTGCCAAAAATGAACACTGTGTTTAAAACAACAATAGTTAAATCAAACAAAACCACATATCAAGCACAAACAAACAAAAAAATGTATACATATATATAATAATAAAAAAATCTCAATATATAAACAAAAAGTCAAACAAATAACAGTGAAAATGATTTTAAAAAATCAATCTATCACTGTACTTTCCTTATTCATTAAAAATAAAAAAAAAGCTTATAATCACACAAACAATATATCAATGCAAAAATAAACAAAATTATAATACCTGCTTTTCCCTGGAGAGCTGCCAATTGGAGAGAGAATTTTGTAATATTTTTACTCATTAAAAATATAAGAATTATCCTTATCAGTAATGCAAATCAAAATGTAAAAAACATGTATATTCTGTATCACAAAATAATGTTAAATCAGGACACAGAAATGAAAACAAGGGAAAATTAGACTACCTTAGAACAACCAAGTATCTTTTTTTCATCATCCTCATACTTAAAGATACATAAATACATAATATCAAATGAATACCACAGAACTGCTCTAGCCTTTAAACTGTCCTTACGCCCCCTTTGTACCCAAAGACAAAGTAATGAACAGAGCAGAGACCATATTTCATCCAAGCCTATGATAAAAGATAAAAAAGAAAGAAAAATAACATGTCGTCAACCCAGATCAAACTTTTAAAAAAATGAATATATTCCTATAAAATATTCCTTCTAAAGAATTTCTCTACTTTTCACATCATTACATGTCTCACTCATGAGAAATTTTTCCTGCAATAACAGATGCATCTGGTCTTCTCAATCAATGCAACTTAGGAAAGTAGC
>NC_051414.1:37307595-37308349 GCF_015228065.2 Penaeus monodon
GCTATAGATAGAATGAATGCATACTTTATAAACAAACACTCAATACTGCATGGTTGCAGGCAAGATTCCATAGCAACCATCATAAATGCTTTGTGCTGTATGTCAAGTCACTAACCACCTGCTTGCAAACCCCCAAAAGAATAAATTAAGCAACCAAACAAAGAGCTTTCATTCTGTGCAAATTATCTCATGGGCTGGTTTCTATTATTTTTCAACACAAGCCTGTGGTTAATGCAGGCTAAGAGCAGGGTCTTTAGTCATTCCACAATGCTGAATCTGATCACATAAAAATTTGTTCTGGCATTATGGCCATTACCTGCCATGTAATTCTTCAGGAAGGAAGATCATAAGCTTTCCAAAAAGCCCAAGATACTAGGCCATGCTTCCTCATTGTTTCTCACATGTACATTATTCAAGATCCATGACCAACAGACTTATCTGCCAGCTTAGCTAATTATGAATTATATTAACCAATCAATGATCACTCTTCTTTTTGACTAAAACCTTATATAAGAAAAATGAAAGCATATATACTAAAGTCTTGAAGCAATCATACTGTTAAAATTTTCTGAAAAGAATGCTCAATTCACTACTGGAAAATCCTGGTAAAGACTGCTATTCATGTCTCATTTCTAAAATAATACCCCCCCCAAAAAAAACAAAAAAACATATATATTAATATTAACAATAATAGTTTGCTTTTCTATCTTATAAGCAACAGCTCTTTATGTAAATCCAGAATAACACCTATTAG
>NC_051414.1:37308409-37308819 GCF_015228065.2 Penaeus monodon
CTCCCAATGCCAATACATCCTAGAGATTCTTGAGAAAGGTAGTACATCCACAGCCTCACTTTTCATACATATCTGGCATGCACTTTTGTTTCTACTAGTGTGCCTCTGAATGTCTGCATCTGCATGCTAAGCCTCAGACAGTACCAATTTTTCTATTGCACAAAACAATATACACATATAATTATTCAACACAAGCTCTGACATACAGGCAGATACACCTATATCCTAATACTCTCAAAACCATAAAGTCAGTTTTTTATCTACCATAAAATGAACCCACTGCATTAAAATCTCCACAAAGAGGTATTTCCAAATGACACACATATTCCATCCAATTCTGTGGAACTGTCAGCACTGTATAATAATTGATATTCATGTGTCTTATCACAGCTTCAAAAATGCTTACAGTT
>NC_051414.1:37308856-37309056 GCF_015228065.2 Penaeus monodon
CTGATTTTGTCTTTCCTCACTAAAAATTTTTTTTGAAGTTAAGAGTATTTTAACATATAAAAAAACTCCTTTAATCTGAATTTAAAGTAACAGCAAAATGATGCAACCAGAACATGCAGTTGCTAGAATAACCACACGCCACATAACCCACATGTGAGTTACCGATCTAAGTTGCATCACTGTTTACTTTAACCCCTTGG
>NC_051414.1:37309751-37311181 GCF_015228065.2 Penaeus monodon
AACCATATCCACACAAAATCAAAACTAGAATGACGCTTCAGTGAAGAGAAATAAAAGTAATCCATTATATCTAATATCTGGTAAGCAAAACATTCACTCGAAGACATTTACATTCTTAATATTTGCTCAGATCATTGAGCAGTTGTTGAAAACAAAAATGAATTGAGAGACCTGTTCATGTACTAAACAATAACCATGAAAGAGTGGAATCAAGTGGTATATGTGAGGTTTAGGACAGACATTTATATTTGTGGGTCAAAATTTATCTACTATTGTAATAAATACCTGATTACCATATATTTTTTTCTTCTCCCCAATTAGCATTTTTCCTTCCCTTTTCAGAAAACCCACAAAGATTACCAATCACATTTTGTTAATGATTTTATTTCTAACTTTGTTCAGTGAATACTAAATATGCAAAACAAACTTCGCCTAATTGTCAATTATAACAACTTCCTAAAAAAAAACTGATATTACTTACTTTGTTGCATTTTTTTGATAACCTTGTGAGCTTCTTGTCCCACAAAGGTGAGCAAAATACTGAAAGAAGAAATAGAAATATCTGTAATACAGGACCACAATATAACAGGTATACTAATACTGTGAGTTTAATGAAATAACAATAAAACAGTAATAATTACACCACTGTTTAGTAATCTATATGATAATAGTAATTGTTTTCACTATCTTGAATGGAATGGCAGCTATTACCACATCTATAAATCAAACAAACTATCAAACTTTCAAAACACAAAAATTACAGGTGCCTCACTTTTATTAACAGTGCAATAAAAATACTGGAAGTAACTGAAAATAACTGCATATCTAAATAGAACCAATGATGAATTTCTAATAAAGTGAAGATTCATTGTTATCATTATTTGAAATGTCAAAGATTTTTTTTATCTTAATTACCTAATAATCTCAGTCATCTATGGAAAAATTTTTCACTTTTAAAGCTGTCTATCTGAGTAATTCCATTATCTCAGAAATCCAAGTACCATTATGAAATCCATCTAAGATCCATATCCAAGTCATGCAAGCCACCTACACAACTACATGGACAGTCTCCTTACCGCATGACTATGCATGAACAGAGGCAGATATTCTCTCTCTAAGAGATTATAAGCATGCTCATAGGCCTGGAAGAGTGGTCGAGTTGTACGCAGTTTCACTATGTCTCCCACTTCCCCATGCACAACTGGAAAAGGAGGTGTGTAATGTAAAATAATGATGATTCAATTTCATCTGATTACATTACTCAGACTGAAAATGCAATAGTATAATACCAAAAGATTACTAATTTGTTATAAATACTGAAAATGCAATACTGTGTTACCAAAACTATGTTAGCCTGATTCCCTGTTACACGGAACTTCAGATAAAGAGCACGAGTAAAGTTTGTTGCACTGTCATATATGAGGGATGTG
>NC_051414.1:37311431-37315138 GCF_015228065.2 Penaeus monodon
CTTACTTTCTCTTATATGTGAAACTATATGAGATGGGAAGTTGATCCTGTCAACGGCTGAGGACACCATGTACGTGTGGTAGAGTTCTAAAGCCTCATGATGGAACTGTTCCAGCTGCTCTGGGGTCAAGTCAGGATCCAGGATGTGGCGGTTGAAGTCCTCTATAAACAGGATATACAAATGAGTGAGTGAGGAAGCACATCCCGCCTTTAATGTACATCAGTTCACTTTTATTCACTTTTACATTTAGGCAGAACATGGAATGAATTAGCGTTCATGTTAGATTGTTGTGTACGATGTGAGACTGTGGTTCATTTCAGCAGATGAAACTGCGCCTGAATGCACTGGGTAAGTCGACTTGGATTGACATGAGTGACTCTTGCGCGAGATTGGGTGAGGTGAGATCAGGTTTCGCAAGTTTGGGCAATGAATTGCACCGAGATGAGTAAAGCATAGCAAGACTGTTAGGGTGTAATCATGTGAAGTTAGCCAACACAAGGATATTCAGGGCTGGTAGGAGTGAATTTGAAAAAGAAGGAGATAAGTTGGCTACATACCGACAGCTAGACAGAACTGCAGAATGTTGATAGCTCCTTCCTCCTTCAGGAAAGTGTGGAATAAATAAAGAAGATTTTGATCCTTCAGCACAGAGGACAAGTTGCTCCTCAAGACCTGAAAGATGTTATGCTATGAAGACTCAAGTAAAATTATTCCATCAGTTAATATCATAGAAACAAGTAGTTTCTTCCAAAAAAAAAATTAATGAAAACTAAAAATAAATTCACTGAGACAATTCACACCTCAAAGAAATATCCACAGACAGATTATACCAGTACAAGTAATTTCTTCCAAGAAAAACAAAATAAACGAAAAAATTCACTGAGGTATTTCACATTCCAAAATAACAGACACGACACAGATAATACAGAAATCATATAAAAATATGGCATTCATTTCTAATGAAAATAACAGTATTACTAAACTGTACACAATGACAATAATGCAACCAGGCCTGAGCACCAAAAGGGCTCCTCAAAGTCACTTACAGAGTTGCGAGGGTGAGTATTGACTGAGGCAAAGTTCTTGAGCAATAGGACCTCCGGCTCGGGCTTGTGAGGCAGCCAGGGTGAGGAGTCCCGACTCAGCAGCAGCAGGAACAAGAGGTTGAGGGTGTCTGGGCTGGCCAGGAGGTCCATCGCTTGCAGGAGCAGCACCCGCCCTAAGAGTTCCTCCAGGAAGGCTCGGGCCAGGCTACGGTTCGAATCATCTGGTTGTGAATCTTTCTGTGTTTCTACTGTGTCTCTGTCAGCTATTCCATCTATAAGTCCAATTAACCTCTAAACCCATCAAACACCCCCAGATCATACATACCTGCTAGCCTGGTACTTGGTGGGCAGCAAGTAGGGGATGACTGTGCCAATGACCCCCCTGAGGTACGCTGCCTCATCTTCCCTTGATTTGACTGCTCGGTGCAACCCCCCCCCAGCCTTCAGGTACTGGATGACAGCTGCCTCCTGGGATGTGTTTCCCCGCACACGACGACCCCCTTCGACATAGCTATCCAGGTGGTTGATTAGGGTCGGCAGAAGCTTATCAATGATGATGATTGTCAAGTCAATCTGGTGAATTGTGTAGGAAAAGAAAAATCTATACATATACATTTACATAACTTTATATTGACAATAATAATTATGAAGATTTTTTCTACTCAGTGAACACTTTCTCTCATCTGTGAAGGTATTCCTTAAACCAGGGGTGCCAAACTTATGGCTAGCAAGCCAAATGTGGCCCTCAAGGATGGTCATAAATGGCCCATGAGTTGACAAGAATTATTAGCTTGTAAAATTATGATCATCATGAAGGAATGATATAACTAAGAGAATGAAAATTCGCAAGATTTTTTTTTTTTAATAGTAATAGCTTCATCTATTAAGCAAAATGTAGTTTACAAGCACATACAAAATACTGATTTGTAATACCAGTATTTCTGGGAACCCAGACATGTACCTTTGTTAGTTTTCTAGACTAGCTGAGATGAAAATTAACCATGAAGAGTCTTGAGATTGGCACCCTAGCCCCACCCCAGTTAAGAACATGTGAAGACTGCATTCTGACAATTTCATTCACACAGTATGCTAGAAAATAATATTTGTTTTGTGATATATTTCAATCACTTTTCACAGATTTTCACCTGTAGTATACATACCTTGGAGAGTCTACTGGCCAGAGAAGCAACAGCATATCTGATGATGTAGCGAATCTCATCTGCGAGCTGGTCATGAATAGAAATTTCTCGGTACCAGCTGTACACATGGTGGTCCAGCGTTAAGTTCAGCAACTGCAAAGAACACGAGGTTAGTTAGTTAGCTAGTTATGAAATGGTTTACTTTCTTGTTAGAAAAAATATAAAACTAGAATGAAAAATGGTTAACTCTTCCATAACAGGTGTAAAAATGACATTTATTTTCAAGTAAAAACAAAGGTCTGAAATAACCCTTAATATCTATATTTCTTTGTAAAATACTTCAATTCCTATTTTATGTAAAATAGTGTTCTTGCATACCATAATCATGAATGTCCTGATGTTGTAATAGAAAACATTGTGTCAGTGTAACATATAGCATAAATATAGATCAGATACTGAGCAAAACAGTGAAAAGAACCCAAAGATGAAAACACGAAAATCCTACACATGACTTAATAATGGGTATCATATCTACACACATTCACTGAGTAAGTCTCAACCAAGAGTAGAATTAGCAAACCAAATTACAAATCTCACAAGAAAAAAATACCATCAAGAAACTCAAACAAACCTCCTCCAAGGCCTCGTCTATGCTCTGTGGAACAGCGAAGTTGACATGTGCATGAGCCGAGACCTGCACAGCAGTGACAGGGTGCTGCCTCTGACAGCGCTCCCCTCCGCACACGGAGCATGACCTCGGAATTTCCCCCTTTGCACCCGAGTTCTCGGGGCCAGTAAAAATGGCTAAGAGGTTAGGGACTTGCTTCCCATCACTGTAAAGCAAGGGTGCAATTAGAGTTACACTATCTTAGAAAAGGGATCACTGGTTTATAATTTGGAAATCTAAGGCCTCTGAAATATCTTACAAGACTTCTTTCTTCTTTTACTACATGACTTATTTCTGACTGGAGAACTATTACTACCAAACCAATAAGCAAAAAAAAAATTATACATATCCACACAAATACAAAGTGAAATTGAACATAAGAGTTGCTTTATATCACTCCTGCTTTCCTACCAAAAATGAAAACTCTTCCAAACAGAATCACGTCACAAACCCAAATATGATGACAGGTAGAATTAACCCGCTGATGAAGGATAGGATCAGCAGGGCTCCTACAAGAAGACTGAAAGAAAAATATGGTTTATATAAACTGTGGTGAAAAAGAAAACAAAATATTACAAGTGTAGTGAAAAAGCAAAATAAACTATATTATCAAGACTGCTGTGAAGAACAAAAAAAAAAGTGCATGAATTACTTGTAACACATCATTCTAATCCCTAATGGCTCCTCCATCTTGTATGAGTGTGAAAAATACTCCAAAATATGAAGAAACCTCAATACAATAATGCTACAATGTTATGACAAACTATCCCCATCTTTCTGAAAGCAGAAGCATTATTAAATTGTTCCTTTGGTGTAAAAGAATCTTGAAAAAAAGTAAAACACCATACAATATAA
>NC_051414.1:37315328-37315497 GCF_015228065.2 Penaeus monodon
CAAGACTCGAGAGCATAGTGTGGACTTTGTGCATTTAATGCTTTCCCCACCTATCACTTACTTCCTTAACTTACTTGGCTTAAGTTCAAGCAAGACCTTTAATGGTGGCTCTTTCTTGGCCAATTCTGTGACTGCTAAGTACCAAGATCAACACAAAAAAATAAATTAC
>NC_051414.1:37315616-37315950 GCF_015228065.2 Penaeus monodon
ATAGACTTGGCCTCATAAACCTCCATGGATAGTCAGCGTCACAAGACAAACCCGTCAAAATCTCACTAACCAGAATATATCTGGTGGAGGTTTGTTGGCCTGCAAATACACTTGGCACAAAAGGTTTTGGTGCCAGACATCTGGAGAGGCTGTACCATATGTATTTACTTGATAAAGCATTAGTTCTTCATACCATCTACATGAAGTTTTTCTACAGTATTTAATAAATATTACCATACCTTAAATTATGATACACATAATTAATCAAGAGATAACTACAAATTTTTACATCAGATCCTAAGCAACAAAATGAGACCCATTCCCCATAAACTAC
>NC_051414.1:37315986-37316312 GCF_015228065.2 Penaeus monodon
CCACATCCTCCATGTACTCAGCATGACCTAATAAACAAATAAAACCAACATACAAAAAACATCCTCCCAGAAACAAAAACATCAACGACACAGATTTTCCCCCAAACACCACCTCCTCCATACGCCCTCACGCCCACCTTCCTTCCCTCTCCCCTTCCTTACCTGACTAGAGCAGACACTATGATGCTCAGAAAAGTCACGAAAACGCATAAAAGCAGGACATTCCGGTCCCTTAAGAGGCCAGAAACCTTAATGTTCTCCGCCTCCATCCTGCGGCCGAGACTCCATCTTTTGTTTACGATCGCAGGGCGGTTGGGACGCGAGAC
>NC_051414.1:37316343-37316412 GCF_015228065.2 Penaeus monodon
ATGCTTTCCTTTGCCAGGTCGCCCGAAGAGAGTCTGGGGCAGTCTGACACGCGCACAGATATGTGTACT
>NC_051414.1:37318373-37318473 GCF_015228065.2 Penaeus monodon
CGAGTCACCATCATCCTCCAAGAAAACTTTGCAAGACGTTAAGCAATCTGTCGGTGTCACTGATTCTGTTCAGAACTCCATCACCAGCAACTCTCTCCGT
>NC_051414.1:37319334-37319919 GCF_015228065.2 Penaeus monodon
CAGACCCTGCCTACGACATCCTCATATAGTCTCAGCAAATGAATCAAGAGAGACTGAATAATTTATTTCCATGGACAGGGACGTGCGCCGAGGGGGAGCAAGAAAATTATTTGAGCTCGTGTCCCTTATTTCATTCATACATAGAGCCCTTTTCATCAGGAAGAGAAAGGTGCCCGGATTAAATCAGGGAAGTGCAAGTGCACCTGCAAGATTGTGCAGTCCAAGCCAGAGCGCATAAATGTTGAATATTTTCTGTTTGCATATCTATTGCTTTCCTCGACTTTAAACTTAAGAAGTAGACACATTAAGTCTTAAATTCATACATTTATGTTAAACAAGTAAGCAGTAACAATAATTCTGCCATGAAGTTAGTAATTCGTATTGATTAAAGAGGCTAAATGAAAAAAAAAAGGAAATTAAAATCATTAATATTCATTTTCGTTGGACGAACATCTGTCGAAGCAAGTGTTGAACACGGCAGGTGAGGGAGTATTTTGATAAAAAGCAAAAGATCAATTTATAACATTTTATAAGATCCGTAAAGATCCTTTTAGATTAAAAGTTTGGAGGAAAATCATTTTCGGT
>NC_051414.1:37319996-37320236 GCF_015228065.2 Penaeus monodon
CCCAGTTAAATAACAGTCCTCGCAAATTCTTTAGCCGAAAATGCCACAATTTACATCGGAGGTCAGAGCCAGCGTCACCTAATAATCAACAGAGAACTGACAGGTCTATAATTTAACTCATTCGTTGCACACATCCCACGTACATACGTATTTATATGTCCATACATGTAATTATGTTAAAACGCGCACTCACCCACATGCATACAACACATTCGTGATGCACACGCGCGTATATGCAAT
>NC_051414.1:37320354-37320825 GCF_015228065.2 Penaeus monodon
ATAAAACCTAATCTTTATTTTCATATCTATTCATCCTTTTTAATATATTCATTTTATTTCCTCACTTAATCGTGATAAAGAAAATCATACCATACGAAAATGAGCATAGAAGTCTGCTTTCATTACGGAACAACAGAAAAGTTAGTTATGTTTATGTATATGGTCCACGGACTTATTTTGGTGAAAGTGTGGGCCCGGGAAGAAGAAAACAACCACCATTTCGGTCGCCTGTTTTGTGTTACTCTTCGGCCTGGGTATTAGACGTTGATTTCCGACTAGCAGCTGAGGTGGACATGGGCTAGTTTTCTATCTTGTGGTTCTTGGTCATTACAAGACCGCGCACGAAGTTCTGAACACTTGTCTGCCATTTATTATGGTAATGATGTTAAAATATCGTTGCGGTCGAGACAACCAGTCATATACCTGCCTGTACCCCCCCACCTCTCACTTTGTAATATCTTTTTTTCCCCG
>NC_051414.1:37320879-37321942 GCF_015228065.2 Penaeus monodon
GCGTAGTTGTCTCTAAAACCTTTCTTTTTGCTTTCAGTCACACATTTGTCATCTTTCCCATGCAATATTATCATCCTCATATCTCTCTCTCTCACTTTTCTTTCATCATTCCCTTTCCAACGGGCCTTCCTCTTCGCCAAACACCCTTCAAATATTTCCATCTTTCCTTATTCTCTTCAGCCTTTCCCTTTAACTTTTACCAACTTATCTCACTTCCCCCACCCACTTTTCACACGTCCCCTTCCCCCTATTCCCCCCAACTCCCACCCCCTCAGCGCACACACATGCTAGGTACAGTTTTTTTGGTTCGCCAGTCTGTACAGTCCCTTCTCCCGCTTCAGTATTACCATAGTGTCAGAAAATGCACTTTATCTATACCGGATGCCTTGTTACCTTGTTAACGGCCTTCTCACTGTTACTGACGAGTGTTAATGTTATCTGTTGTTTTGGCGTTATTGGCGTTCAGTGAAGTACCGCTGAGATGAATACACGGTCATATAACAAGCAAATGCGTCGAGAGAGAGAGAGAGTTTTTATGTGGAAACTCGAAAAAGGAATAAAAAAATGTTCTGTTATTTCCGCCCTGAGAGCTGCCTAATTTGATTCAGAACGAAGAGTCTGTGTATTTATCAATTGATTGTTATCAGTCATGTATCTATGTACCTGTGTATTAATGATTAATTTATTTGTTGCTTAATAATCACTTTAAAAATTTATTAATTTGCTTTATATTTAAGCGATGGATATAAGACCCACGTATTACCTGAAAATATACTAATTAAAAACAAAGTATGAAAAGGAAAATAAAGACTCACGACCACCAAATCCCCTGAATAAAATAATAAGGGTAATAAAACTGTCAAGAACAGACAGCAGAACAAACTGAAGAATCCAGAGAGGAGCTGGGAACCGTGCACATTGAAACACTCTTATGCCGCAGATTCATAACTGTTTGGGGGCCTTAAATGTTTATTTAAGGCTTGCGATTACTGGTGGACTAACTGTACTTGTCTTTTGGGAGGATTGTGAGATAGTAAAGCCTAAAACATAGAGAAATAATGTG
>NC_051414.1:37321968-37322231 GCF_015228065.2 Penaeus monodon
GTGCTTTCTCTTCGTCATTCGAAAGATGATTTGAACAGTGTTACCAAAATCGTAACTCGGCTTTAACCTTGAATATTATCCCAATTACTTTTTCCTCTGGCACCACTGATCTACCTTCATTACCTACAATGCAATGCAAATAACCTGTTTTATTTACATTCAGTATTTTTGTATTTGTAATTCAATTTGCCGTTTTCCTTTTTTGTATATTAATAAAATTAGATTTTTTTTTTTCGAGAGAGAAATTTTTGCAATCGGCTCTT
>NC_051414.1:37323360-37324340 GCF_015228065.2 Penaeus monodon
ACGATATACCGTGTCATATAGATAAATGTTCTCTTTAATGCATTGCAGCTGTAATAACATAAACATACTGGAATCTGAAATGTGAAATCACCCTCGGCAATGAATCTTTTCCCAAATCAATGAACACTTGATTGCCATCATTGAACACAATATAAAGCATAATGGTGTGTAACTACCTTGAACTTGTCTTTAATTAATAGATGATTATGGTGAAAAAAGGGGAAGGAAACTGACTTCCACATAACTCTCACCGTTTCTTAATCCCCTTGCAACAATGGTGGGGACTCGTTGCAACCTCCACCGATTGTTTGCAGCGTTGCTCCTGATCTCGTCGATGTCCTTGGTATTCCTGGTCAACAACTTCCACGACCTCGTCCTCGAGGTGAGACAAGGCCCGAACCTCCAACGCAGCAACACGGGAGGTCAAGATCACAGCGAGAACGAGGCTGCGAAGGAATCCCTTTCTGACGCGGAGGAGGCCCTCATGGGGGCGTATAGTGAAAAGGACCAGAAGAAGCTTGGACAAACCCACGGGCAGGGGGAGGTAAAAATACAGGTCCTGCAGCCTCCGAAACCACAGGCGAAAGTCCTAGAACCACCTGCAAAAGCCTTAGAACGACCGACGAAAGTCCTAGAACCACTGCAGTCACAAGCACAACTTCTCGCGCCTCCAGAACCTCCTCTTCCGATGCCAAAGAACGCTCAAGAGCCTCCAGAAGGCAAACCAGAATCTCCTAAGACGTCAGAGAAAACCCTCAAGCCACCGGGACCGCCAAAGCAAAGTTCCGAAAAGCCATCGAACTCCAGAGTACTCGGACCCCGGCAGACGAGCGCCCCCAAGCCAGCCACGCCGAAGCTAAAAGCCGAAGCGGAGTGGGTTAATAAGTCCGCCAACTGTCTTCCTCTGCCAAGGAAAGTCCACATTGCCCCGATCCCTCAGGAAGGTACGTTGTTTCTGTTATAAATTATCCTTTCCCTGA
>NC_051414.1:37324373-37325043 GCF_015228065.2 Penaeus monodon
GCCTTAAAATCCTCCATCCGTTACGTAAACCTCTCCCTAAGTAAACACAATGAATATTAAGACTTGAATGACTTGCAAACTTAAGAAATACACATATTGCCCAATTCATGAATAATCTCATCTAGGTAGGCCAAGCGCGGAGCAATATGGCAACGCAAGCTATCATAATCAACGAGAAAAGACTAATGGCAAAAGACTAATGGCAAGCTAACTGCCCCTTTGCATGAGACTGTCAACTATATTTGTTCTCAGGCAATGGGTTGTTCACAAGAAGGGGCACGTGGACGGTTGAGGAAAATGCATCTAAATTTGCCATTAACATTCTATCGGACTAGGATGTTTATGTCGTGTAAAATTCACTTGTGAAACAGCGAACAAAAAAAATGAATTATGAACTGCTAACCTGACCCAAAGTAACAGCCACTGAAAAGAAAAGAAAAAAAAAAGGTTATTCAATTTTATTTTTTTTAATGAAAAGCTCTTTGGTCTAATTTGTTACATATTTTTCTCTTGGCGAAGAAATTTACACGAGATTCACCTTAGAAGAAAAATTAAACAGCGGATTTTCGATTCAAAATAGCCCTAAACAACTCTACATTAGCTTACTGATGAATAGTAAAATCGACGCACATTATAACAAGCCATAAAAAACAAACATACAAATTTCCAC
>NC_051414.1:37325073-37325186 GCF_015228065.2 Penaeus monodon
CCGCCGTTTATCCAGATGGTCAATTTTCTTGCAATTTCTACTCAGAATGAATGAAGTAAATTTTAAAAGTAAAATCATTACGACAGCTGTACGGGAAGGAGTATCGATTTTAC
>NC_051414.1:37327471-37327866 GCF_015228065.2 Penaeus monodon
ATAGGAAAAGAGAGAGAGAAAAAAAGAGAAAACAAAACGAAAAATAATTGCTCTTCGGTAAGCAGTAAATTATAATTTGCATAAAAAAACGACGGCCGTTTAGCAGTGAAGGGTACACAGGTGGTAGTAAATGCCCAAAGAAATACATTTCAGACATAATAAAACACACGCACACAAACAAACAAACAAACAAACACACCCACACAAACAAACCAAACTCAAACTAGAAATAAAAACAATAAATCCTAAATCCTTAAATACGCAGTAAATAAATACATAAAAAAAAAATCCCACATTCCCTACCAACAAAGAAACACACATAAAAAAAACATACACACCCTACCCCAACAAATAAAAAAAAGAGAAATATACATAAACAATCAACGTATCCTGTT
>NC_051414.1:37327896-37328010 GCF_015228065.2 Penaeus monodon
AGACTGCAGTGAACCCCACGTGGTCATGCACGCGGGAGGCCAACTGGGCAACAAGATGTGTCAGTATATAAGTCTGTATCTCCTTCGACATGTCTTCGGCGTAAGAGTAAGATT
>NC_051414.1:37328415-37328907 GCF_015228065.2 Penaeus monodon
GGCGCCGCAGGTATCCATCACGCCCCGCATGAAGGAAGTCCTGTCCTGGTACTTCGTCAACGTGACTCTGCCGATCCAGGACCCCGAGTGCTTCACCAAGGACACCCTCAGGATCACCTTCAACGACTTGTACCTCCTGCTGCAGGCCAGGGCGTCGGCGAGGTCGTCAGGTAGCGGCGGGGTCGTCCAAACGCGCCTCATGGACAGGTCGTACTACATCTACCACCACCCTTGCCCCCGGGACGTCATCATGGCCCACAGGAACCTCGTCAGGAGCGTCCTGGCGTTTAAGGAGGAGGTCCTGACGCAGACGAGGACCAACCTGCAGGAGGCCCTCGGCAGGATCCGGTGGCCCTTCCCCCGAGGCAACACCACCGTTGTCACCGTCCACGTGAGGCGGCGAGACTACACGGCCTACATCCTCAAGCACTACAACCTGACGCAGCTCGACGAGGCCTACTTCAGGAGGGCGTTTCAGCACTTCCGCGACAG
>NC_051414.1:37329596-37329736 GCF_015228065.2 Penaeus monodon
CAGTTGCACGTGCATATACTCAGGCAATAAAACGTGTATATACTTACATATTATTCTTAATCTTGGTTCAGAAAGTTGCACCTGCTGTTGAACTGCTAATTATGCAATATTAAAACGCACTGCCTCGATATACCGTTGTC
>NC_051414.1:37330204-37331366 GCF_015228065.2 Penaeus monodon
GTAAAAGACAGACATTGCAATAGAGGATGATGCAATAAAAGGAAAAGTGAACAAATGTATAAACCATAAGGGCAGAGGGACTGCATATGTAAAATTTTAGTCTTCATGAGATAATTAGATTTTTTTTATAGATTGAAGGAATAATGAAATATATTTGGCAATGTGATAATTAGTTATGTTACCATGTAATTAATAGTAATTAATAAATTCCAAAATTACCTTCTACTGCTCTTTTTCTGCAATTGATATTACTCATTAACACATTAATTTTATATATCAGACATAACCATTCCATATCCCTATCACCTTATATCTGTTACCACTGATTTTTTTAACATTGTTTACTTTCTCACGTTTATTCATTTATTCACGTGTTTCCTGACAATTATTTATTCACGTGTTTCCTGACAATCATTCATTCACGAGTTTCCGGACAATCGCTTATTCAGAGACAATTAGAGACAATTATCTATTCACGTGTTTCCTGACAATCATTCATTCACGTGTTTCCTGACAATCATTCATTCACGTGTTTCCTGACAATCGTTTGTTCACGTGTTTCCTGACAATCGTTTGTTCACGTGTTTCCTGACAATCATTCACTCACGTGTTTCCTGACAATCATTCATTCACGTGTTTCCTGACAATCATTCATTCACGTGTTTCCTGACAATCATTCATTCACGTGTTTCCTGACAATCATTCATTCACGTGTTTCCTGACAATCATTCATTCACGTGTTTCCTGACAATTATTCATTCACGTGTTTCCTGACAATCTTTTATTCACGTGTTTCCTGACAATCATTCATTCAGGTGTTTCCTGACAATATTTATTCAGAGACAATTAGAGACAATTATCTATTCATGTGTTTCCTGACAATCACTTATTCACGTGCTTCTTGACAATTATTTATTCACGTGTTTCCTGACAATCATTCATTCACGTGTTTCCTGACAATCTTTCATTCACGTGTTTCCTGACAAAACATCACACCGCTGCCTGTTTCCTCAGAGTGGTGAATCCTGTGTTCGTGGTTGTGAGTGACGACCATTCGTGGTGTCAGAAAGTGCTGGAAAGTGCTGATGTTGTGGTTGCTGGTGAGTATGATCTGGTAACAGGAATATTGCTGATGATAAATTGTTATTGTTGCGTATTTGTG
>NC_051414.1:37331667-37331891 GCF_015228065.2 Penaeus monodon
GTCGTTACATAAGTTATTCTTGTGTGGTTGGTTGGTAAGTTAGCATTACTAATTCTTATTAATTCACTAAGTATTTTAAATCAGTTTTATTTGGTTACCAACCACACACTAATTTTTAATTTATTCTTCTTATGTTATACTACTTGCTATTGCAAATTATTCATTAATAACTGTGTGTAATAATGCAACTAGGTTCACTTATAACGATACAGTATATCCTTGTG
>NC_051414.1:37332257-37332562 GCF_015228065.2 Penaeus monodon
CATCTGCGTATGCATCATCTATTATAGTATATCAATGTATATGTTAAGTGCACACAAAATTATCCTTTATACATAACTACATTAATGGGTTTTACAGGCACACTTTCACATTATAAAAATATATCACATATGTACAAATCCAACAGGTGTTAGTGCAAGTATTCAACCGAATTCTGCACAAACATCCAGTGCTAGTGCCAGTATGATCCTAATGTGTACAGGCGGCTTACTGGCATCCTGTCTCTATTTACATCTTATTTACATATATTTAACGTTTTTCTTTAATTTTGTGTTTGATCAGATCC
>NC_051414.1:37332613-37332702 GCF_015228065.2 Penaeus monodon
ATGAATCTGCGTCACTTGAATCTTACCATTGAATCTTCTAATTAGATGACACTTTCCTGTTGTTTATGATAGTATTCTCAATCCTGAAC
>NC_051414.1:37333165-37333744 GCF_015228065.2 Penaeus monodon
GTAAACACGAAACACACACACACACACACCCAACCAAACCCTCTCCCACCACACCCGCAACCCTTACCCCCAAGACACACCCCCTCAACAACACTCCCGGCTTCACCCTCCTTTTCCCTCCTTTCTCGCCCCCTACAGGAAGTCAGAAGAACCCTGTGAACGACATCGCCCTCCTGTCCCTGGGCGACCACACCATCATCAGCTACGGCACCTTCAGTTTCATGGGGGCGATTCTGGCCCGAGGACACATCGCCCACCCTGTTAATAACAACGACAAGTATTCTCATTACGACTGCGTGGACGACCCGGCCATTCTGCCGATCGACAGGGATGCGGACGATTCCCCTGGTCCTGTGAGGAGCGAATAGAAGGCATAGGATAGGTGGCTGTAAGGGTCGGAATTGTGTGTGTTGTATGGAGGTGATGTGTTTCAAACTTCTGTTGGCGACTTGATGAGTTATTTAATGTTTTTGATATCTCTGTTTTCTTTGTAGTAGGAAATAAAAGCAGCCGCTTGTATGTGTATACCGATGGTGTTGATGTTAATGTAAGTTCGCTTTGTATATCATGTCCCCCAAA
>NC_051414.1:37333771-37333854 GCF_015228065.2 Penaeus monodon
TATACAGTGAACTAAGAAAAATAATGGAGTGAAACCACTACTTGTTTCTTATGGTTTCGGCTAAATGATAAGTTCTGTAATCC
>NC_051414.1:37335666-37336059 GCF_015228065.2 Penaeus monodon
TGCTTCTATTCATATATATAAAACTTTATTAATATGATACACAATCTTTTGTATATTCTAAGATATGTCCCAAATCATTGATAAGAAAAATTGATTTGGCGGACTTAAGAAGATGCCCAACTAACAATATATCGCATTGTTTGTATCAATATCAAAATGACATAAAATAAAGTATTGTAATTAATGTTTTTTTTTTTTTCCAAAATGGATTTTATTAATTATTCATTGTATCCCGTTGTCTTCCAAAAATAAAAACTGTTTGATATTTTCCTTTTCTTTTTGGACACAAAGTATGTAATTATGAATAGATATTTGATCCGTTAAGCTCTGAATAATAATGTGTTGAGCTTAAGATATCAACCGTAAAGCATTTTTTGCATTTTGATCTCAGAG
>NC_051414.1:37337347-37338039 GCF_015228065.2 Penaeus monodon
GTAATTTGTGTATTTCTTCTTCTTATTATTATTATTTGAAGAGGAAAATAATCTAAACTATCGAGCGCTTTTTTTATATTTCGAGTTTCTATTACACAGAAAAAGAAAATGGAGTACGTGACTATCACTTATAACTTCCCTGGATTTGGACTTTTTTTTTTTCCTTAAAGTTCAATCTTCTCGTGTTCTCTGTGTTGATTTTAAGATATAAGAAAATGTCTGATAAGGAAGAAAACTTCTCTCTTAGTAAGTATATAAGAAAGGGTTTTCGTTGATTTGTGATATGAGGATTTTTATTTTATTATTATTCATTCAAAGAAAATCAGAAATTGTTAGATGTTCATGTGTGTTTTGTGTGTTTTATTCTCGTATTTTTATTAGGTTTAGGTATTTCAGCTTTTGGGTTTGATTCACTAATGATTTATTAATATGGGTCCATTTTTTGTAGTTTCATCCCATCAGGAACCCATTTATGAATAGCAAATTTGGAATATTTGAAATTCTGTTTCTGGGCTTTGTTTACTAGCGAGAGAGATCCTTATTATAGAAAACGGACCGGTTGAGAAAGAAAATGGGAAAAAGAAAAGGAAAACGGACATTTAAAGAAAACGTGTGAATACGTTGTACGTTTTACAAATTTGGGTGAAGATCCAGATTTATTGTACACGGATACACGTATTGTATACACCATG
>NC_051414.1:37338559-37338713 GCF_015228065.2 Penaeus monodon
GCCATTTTCCGTCTGTAGCCCGAGGAGCCACCTGTAGGAGGCCCCTGGCGAAGCAGAAGCTCTGTACAGGCAGGAGAGGTTCAGTTACCTATCACTTCACGCGCGAGGCTAGCCATCAAGCTCTGCATATTAAACACAAAACCAGTAACTATAT
>NC_051414.1:37338828-37338992 GCF_015228065.2 Penaeus monodon
GGCTACTGAATCCTAATGCATTTCCTCTCTCTTCCCTCGCAGGTCCTACGCAGTGGACATATATTGGAGTGCTTGCATTGTTCTGTCTTGTGATTTTTTCTGCTCTGTTCTATCGCTGTTTGTATATTGGAAGTGTGTATCTTTTTTTTAGTATGGCTTTTGTG
>NC_051414.1:37340366-37340580 GCF_015228065.2 Penaeus monodon
TAATTGTCAATGATCTCGTTTACATATCAGGATAGTTTATGTATTATCTGTAGCAGTTTAGAATAGTCAAAACCATCCGAAATTTAAAGCGCTTTTGCCTTTACCAGTAATGAAATCCTCCAGTACGGCGGTGCAGCAGACAAACCCGGTACAGCAAGTGACTGCGATGACTGGGCAGGAGACAACCGAGGAACCTGCAGAAACCGCTTCAGGT
>NC_051414.1:37340986-37342050 GCF_015228065.2 Penaeus monodon
GAAATATTTTGAATTGATTTGAACACCAAAAATTAAACACATTTGGTGCTTTTTCTGATCAGCTTACTTATACAGTCTGTTAAAGAGATTTATGTGTATTTTTCTTCTTCTGTTAAGCAGGTGTTGATGCTTCTCCTACTTCACCTGCTCCTACTGACAGTCCCGCACCTGCTTTGGCTCCCACGTATGTGTTTTGCTCGCCCCTTGTTTTGTGTCCGTCGCCTGCTATTGCTCTGACACCTGCCAACGGCACTTCACCTGCTAATGGTCTGTCACCTGCTAGTGGTCTCTCACCTGCTAATGGTCTATCACCTGCTTATTGTCCGTCACCTGCATGTGGTCTGTTACCTGCTAGCGATACGTCGCCTGCTAATGGTCTGTCACCTGCTTCTGGCCTTTCACCTGCTAGTGGTCTGTCACCTGCTGGCAGCCCGATACCTACTCATGCCACTCCTGACCCAAAGTCTGCTCATTTTTCTAAGCCTGCTGGCGCCCTTATTCACACCCCTCAGCCTGCTAGTAATTCCAAATCTGCTCATGCAACTCATCCTGCTGGTAGTTCTAAACCTGGTCACCCTTCTAAAGCCGCTAATGATCCCAAAGCATCTAATAAGAGAAAACCTGCTCGCCCTCCTATGCCTGCTATTAATGCTAAACCTGCAATTGAGCCTAGATCTGCTGGCCATCCTAAGCCTGCTGTTGATGCTAAACCTGCTCGCCCTCCTATGCCTGCTATTAATCCTAAGCCTGCTAATGAGCCTAGATCTACTGGCCACCGTACACCTGTTAATCCTGCTTACGGTCCATCACCTGTTCATGCTCCCTCGCCTGGACATGTCCTTTCACCTGGATATATGCTCTCGCCTGGACATGTCCTTTCACCTGGATATATGCTCTCGCCTGGATATGTCCTTTCACCTGCGTATGCCCCGCCGTATCCCAATTACACCGTTTCACCTGGCTATGAGGTGGCTTCTCCTTATCCTCAATCACCACTGGCATCGTATGGCAGCCCTTATCTATGCCGTCACTAAGGTACGCATCATGTATGTTTTTTTTTTCTC
>NC_051414.1:37342082-37342229 GCF_015228065.2 Penaeus monodon
GTTCATCCATTTTCGTCTTTCATCCCTTGATAAATTCATAAGATTTAGAAGTTTGGAATCCTTTACCTAATTAATTCAGTGTGGTTCTATCAGTCATGTTGTGATTTAAAACGTTGTTGTTCTTTTCTTAGTACACAGTCTGATAAT
>NC_051414.1:37344460-37344530 GCF_015228065.2 Penaeus monodon
GGGTGCGTCACAGATCCCCGGGAGGAGATGATGGGGCGCAGAGGCACGGCCGGCTTATGGGTTTTAGGAA
>NC_051414.1:37346179-37346373 GCF_015228065.2 Penaeus monodon
CTGTTATCCTTTATCCATATTTTGTCATTTTTCAGGTGGCTAACTTTCCACGCCTGTCCATCTTCTGCAGAATTTCACGCTGTTGCCAAAAAATGCTCCAATTTTGTATGAAATGTGTTTTGGGAGGGAAGGGCAACATTTTAATAGATTTTTAAGAGAAAAATATTCAGTAGCTTTATAACCATAATTCCACA
>NC_051414.1:37346632-37347036 GCF_015228065.2 Penaeus monodon
AACTTTTGAGAAAACATCCTTGCATTTGTTAGTATTGATATGATAAAGTAAATTAATAAATTTTGATTTTAATACTTTTAAGGTATGTGCCTGTTATAATTCGTAATTTTATTGTGATTTCTTCTGGTATTTAATTGTTAAATTGATATCATATTTAGCAAAATACATTTTATTACGAACATACAGTATTATTATTTATTCCAAATTTCGGCTCTTCACTGCAATTTCATCACACTTCGCGATCAAAAACAAATATTTATTAAAATATAATTTTCATAAGAGTTCATGTTTATATATGAAAACTACTCAGTGTAGTACTTTGGTATGGGACTGGAATTCCATTTTCTCTGAATATTAACACAAAAAATACCGTAAATATCAAAGAGAAATATATTAAACCAAAC
>NC_051414.1:37347060-37347458 GCF_015228065.2 Penaeus monodon
ATTTGAAAAAAAAAGATCTAATAATATGAAAGATTCTGCTGTGAAAGTTTCTAAAGAACGTGACAAATCCTTCAGAACGTATGGAAAGATCGCGTAGTTGCGAGAAATATCGGGACTTCATGACGCAATTGGTTAGTTGGTAACCATAATCTGCGAGTTTTACGGGATACTTTAAAAAAAATGAAAATAAAATTTATCCTGATAATTTTCAACTTATTCGTCGAATGGTAATCCGTTCAAACATATAAATGACTAGATATGCAAATAAATATGATACAAAACAAAGATGTTCAATGTAATGTACAAAATACTAATCAAGGTCAAAGCCCACAAATCATGTCAACAGCAAACACCCAAGAAAACACTAATAAAACGGAAGTAGATCAAACCAATTGCAT
>NC_051414.1:37347570-37347724 GCF_015228065.2 Penaeus monodon
AAAAAAAAAAAAAAAATTATGAATCCCAACAAAAGCAAATAAAACCAACCACATCACATCACACACACGCGCGCGCGCGTATTCAAAAATAAATCCCACAAACGTCCCCAACAGAAGTAAATAAAACCAACCACATCACATCACATCACACACA
>NC_051414.1:37347852-37348205 GCF_015228065.2 Penaeus monodon
AAAACACTGCTACTGGAAACCTGTAATGTTCACTGTAGTTTTGTTTTGTGATTTCCCATTTCCTTGAGTATTTGAGATTTTTTTTTTTTTTTAAGCTATTATTATGTCCATCTTTTTCAGCTGTTTAATAGCCTGCTCACAGTAGGCTTCTTTATCATCCTCCATTTCACTTAATGCTTCATAGATACTAAATATTTCCTCAAAGAATAGGTAATTATTCCTTTTCCTCCCCAAGATATCCTATCATAAAAGAATCATCATTATTTACACATCAGTCAGAGTTGTGCAGAGAGAGGTGTCATACCTTGCATATCAAATTCCAAATGACTCTTTATGATATTCATGAACTCTTT
>NC_051414.1:37348610-37349110 GCF_015228065.2 Penaeus monodon
TCTAGGAACAATGGGTTAGGAATCTTTTACAACTATGATTGTTTGTTGCATGAGTTCATCAGTTTAATCAGTCTAATCACTTTCTCTGTGTTCTAAAATAAAGAGAAAAAAGTAACATATATTTTCTATCAATCAACTGTCTTGCTAGTTTGTGTAATTTCAAAACTATTACTGAAATAATTTTGCTGATATAGTCTGCTAAATGTGAACATAATTATAAAAAAAAAAAATCTTTTTTGAAGAGCTTACACTTGGTAGTAAATTACACTGCAGATAAAGCAGATTCGAAAAGGCATATATTAATACATTTCTTTAAATTAAAATAAATGCTGTATTTATATGTTTCATTTATGTACATCTCCAACTTAAAAAAAACATAGTCTATATAGTTGAATAAAAAATACTAATTTGTTCTCTAGATTTCCAAATCTACAAGTGTACACATGTAGAAAAAAAAAATCACTTACAACCATAAATATACTATTACCTTTATTCTCTCT
>NC_051414.1:37349481-37350225 GCF_015228065.2 Penaeus monodon
TTGCCCGGAATTTAGTGTGGGCTGCAAATCACCCGGATCCAACAGATTAAATGCCAGAATGCAACAAATGATTCAACAATGCTATCTACATTCAGGAAACAAATTGGAGAAGAAACTAAAGAAAATGAAAAATTTCACAAGCAAAGTACTGAGTGTATCAACACTAAGGCCTCAGGACTGCATAGACATAATAAAGACTGGAGGATAAAAATAATGAATACTTAATCTTGTGAAATTACTCACTCTAATAAAAACTATACAAGTGTTATAATTATGACAACCTTATCTTTATTGGTTGATTAAGAGTTATCACATCTCTGGAAGAAACACTTGACTGAACACCAATAAATATTCATTCTAAGGTCATCATGTAGAAACCATATCTGTACCATGTATGGATGTCAAAAAAAAATCACAAACTCAAAAAATAATTACTTAAAAATATATCACACATGATGATATGATTGAGATATCTAGCTTAGAGTGCTACTTCAAAAGCTCACCTCAAACAGTATAAATAGTATAGATACAATAACAAGAAGGCACTTTTTATATGAATTACAATATTCCATTATTTACAACCATCAATGAAAGTGTCAACAGCATAGCATACATGAAGGAGACAGACATGGAAATATGTTATTTGGCTTGCATTTAACTGGCTTTCTCTACAACTGATGGAATTCTGCAGTTTCATATATATATGTAATTTCAGTCTTCTTCTATTCACTTTGAAAATTATCT
>NC_051414.1:37350310-37351559 GCF_015228065.2 Penaeus monodon
AGAGTGAGTGGATCACAGCCTCACATGCAATAATGGTACCTATGATTTTCCCCAACTTTGAAAATTCATTAGTTTTTCCAACCACCTTTCTCTCCAAACATTCAATGGTAATACTGCACAAGTTACAATGCTAAGAAAACCAATTACAAATGACTCTTCAAAAATGTAACTTTTTGACAGCCTGCTTCTTTCACCACATTATTGTCACAGCCTAAATGTTGGAGCAAAAATTCCCTCATCTTGGACCATGCCTTTTCCTGTGCAAGGATGTGGAACTTGCCCCTCCCCCCCCAGCGGACAGGCAGCATAAAGGTGTGCTGGAATGATGCCGAGCAATGAGGTGAGTATGGCGGCTCCAGAAGGTGGCCTGCTCCAGGATATGAGCTAACTTCAAACCACTTTTGGTAGTTGTGTGAACGTAGTTGCTGACAGGCCAACTGGGCATAAAATTCAGAGTGTATGTTTTGATCATCGCTGCCAACAAGGAACAAAAAGGCTGCATTGCTCTGTTCGATGGGGAGGGTCGACTCTTTGCTTTTACGAGGGTCACGCACATCTTTACGTATAACAAAGGCACCTTCGTTATCAACACTAATGTTATGATATTCATGTTCTGGCAGACACGGATAGAGACGATCCTTAACACGCATTCCTGCACCGATTGGAGAGTTGTAACAATTGATTGTAACGCAAGCTACAATGGACGGAATAAAGGCCGCCATGGACAAAGCCAGGTCTCCCCCTTTGCTAGTTCCAATGACCCCTACCCCAGGACCACGCACCTGAAAGACAAAGTAACTTTATTAAAATTATAGAAATAGCTGATGTGGCCAATAAAAACAAACTGAAATTAGGCCATTAGGCATAAAGCACACCACAAATGATGACATGGCATAAGAAAACATGGTTGGGTAAAGGGGGCAACACAAAAGAAGGGAGAGGAAGGGGGGGTGTAAGGAAAAGGAATAAATATAGAAGAAGAGAGAAGATTTTAAAGGAAATAAAAAGGTAAAAGAAAGAAAAAGAATATATGGATAAATGAAAAAAGAAAAAAAAAAAAATACACATAAAAGAAAAAAAAAAAAAAATAAAAAAAGAAATATAAATAGAAAAAAATAAAAAAAAAAGAGAACACAAAAAAAAAAAGAAAAAAATAAAAATAATAAAAATATAAAAAAAGAAAGATAAAAACCACACAACAATAAATAATAAATAAATCTAATAGAATAAATAAAAATAAAATAAAAAG
>NC_051414.1:37352260-37352488 GCF_015228065.2 Penaeus monodon
TTTTTTAAATAAAATAAAATTTATATAAATAATTTAAAATAAAAATGGTTTTAATAATAAAAAAATAAAAAAATATATAGGTTTAATATAAAATAAAAAAATAAATAAAAAAAAAAAAATTTTAAAGGGTTTAAAAATTTTAAAAAAATATTTTATAGGAAAAGAAAAAAATATTTTATAAAAAGGATTAAAAATAAAAAAGGGAAAAAAAGGAATAAAAATTTTATA
>NC_051414.1:37352671-37353045 GCF_015228065.2 Penaeus monodon
GGGTTTAAAGGGAAGAAATAAAAATTTTAAAGGGGGGTTTTTTTTATTAAAATTATAAATAAAAAGGGGGGAAAATTTAAAAAAATAAAAAAAAATAAGGGAAAAAAAATATAAAAAAAGAAGAAAAAGAATTTTTATTAGGGGGGAAAAAAAGGGAAAAAAGAAAAAAAAAAAATATAATATTAAAAAATAAGAAATATAAAAAAGTAATTTTTTAAAAAAATAAATAAAAAAATATAAATAAAAAAAAAATTTTTTAAAAAATAAAAAAAAAAATAAATTAAAATAATAAAAAGATAATTATTATAAATAATAAAAATAAGAAAAATATATATATATAATAATAATAAATTTTTAAAATTAATATAAAGGGG
>NC_051414.1:37353284-37353443 GCF_015228065.2 Penaeus monodon
GGGGTAATTAAAGGAAATAAATTTGGGAAAAAATAATTAAATTTAAAAAATTTTTTTAAAAAAAAATTAAATAAAAAAAATATAAAAAAAAAAGAAATAAAAAAGAAAAAAAAATAAAATAAAAATAATAATATATAAGATAATAATATTTTAAATAAA
>NC_051414.1:37355250-37355838 GCF_015228065.2 Penaeus monodon
ATAATTTTTTCCTACGTACACTACACTACTCTTTTTGGGCTTCAATGGCAAAAAAATTGGGAAAATTCCACATTAAAAGCACACATTGCCATAAGATTCAAGCTGTGATGTAGTTCTGCTCAATCAATATTAGATAAATTTCACATTCATATGTTTGTAATTATAATGAGACTAAATGAAATTTGAATGAAAATCAATTCCAATTATTAAAAATTGTATCAATACCTTTTTTTTTTTTCCAGAACCAACAAGAAACAACACTCGCCTTTTCGTGTTTCAGAAGGAACTCCACAGCTTCCTCGAAATACGAAATGTTGAATTCTTCCAGCGTCTTGGGCAGGTCATCATATGCGAAGAAGGCAAGGGACAACGCAGCAATCCCTCTTGATGCTAGCTGTGCCGACCGATATTCCAAGAGCCCGCCTGCCGTCCCAAACATGTCAACTACGCCCGGGAAGGGACCTTCGCCTGGAAAAAGGATTGGATTACTAAGACTACCAGAAATGAAATGCAAAAGTCATAGTTTTTTTTGTATATAATTAATCTTCATTCTACAGCAATATGTGTTTTTTTTCCCGGACCGGGGTG
>NC_051414.1:37359792-37360419 GCF_015228065.2 Penaeus monodon
TTTGTTAAAAAAAGGGATGGCTTATGCAATCCTTTCTTTTTGTCCATCATTTTTGGATATGAATTAAATCAATATAATTTTCTTTGAAAAAAATAAGGAATGGCTGGTGTAATCCTTATTTGGATATGAATTAATCAATATATTTTTATTTGTTAAATTAAGGGAGGGCTGATGTAATCCTTCTTTTTATTCACTATTTTGGGCTCTATTTACATGCAAGCATTTTTTTACCAGATCACCCAAAGAGAATATCCTATAATGATAACGTAAACAGAGGGGAAATTAAAGATTTTGAGAACGGAAATAAACATTTCTTATTCAAATTAACGGAAAGTGTGTTTAAAACTATGATTCTCTTGAAGATAAGTTATATAATGGAAATAAATATTCAAAGAGATTGAAGTTATTGGTAACAGTGCGAGTCAGGCCCTAACAGGTATTATCTGTGAAAAAAAAATTTCACTTTCTTTATCGTTTTTTTGATAAGAAATCAGGTTACTCTGTTATTATCTCATCTTATCTCTTTAAAGAAGAAAACCCCCTTTATCCATATATTTCACTTAAGTAAAAGTTAAATGAATTTTTAGAGTTAAAGAAAGTTGCATGAAAACGGTACGTGTTTTGTAC
>NC_051414.1:37360462-37360574 GCF_015228065.2 Penaeus monodon
TGCATATGTAGGACTCTTATTTGTGTAATTTTATCAAGTGAACGTGTGAATTCCAAAAATATCAGAAATATATATATATGTGTAATTTGTGTATGAATTTATGATGTTAGCT
>NC_051414.1:37360614-37360694 GCF_015228065.2 Penaeus monodon
GCTGTTTTTTAGGTAAATGCTTACAGACCCCATAAACGGCTATCAAATACAAATTTTTTTGCTCCTGCTTGTTTTGGTTG
>NC_051414.1:37360748-37361104 GCF_015228065.2 Penaeus monodon
ATTGCAAATCAACATGAAAGTAGCGATTTATCAAGCATTTCTCATGGCCTCATGCGAAAAACCTGTACTTTGTATTTCTTTTATTAGAGCGATTCCTTATTTGACGATAAATTACCATGGAGGTTGACAAGCTTCATATTCCCAGGTATTACGTAATGGGAAACATGTTGGTCTTTGCCGTAACATTAAAGGCATGGAACTTGTGCGAATTGTTTTATTTATTTATTTATTGTTTTGTAAAATGTCATCATAATCTTTTACATTTTCAGTAATGTGCTTTATAAAAGTTGTTATTTTCTTGCGTAAAAACTGCTCGATTTATGTTTCAGTTGGGTTTTCGTATTTCCTAAACCGTA
>NC_051414.1:37361134-37361602 GCF_015228065.2 Penaeus monodon
TGTAGCTGTTAAAATTGTTTATGATTAAAATTTTTTTCTTTTTTTTATGTGATTAATTTATTCTTAATTTTTAGTGTGAATCTTATTTCATTTTAGTCTTTACAGCATACATTAAGTGTCACTGTTCATAGCCTAGTTTATAATGTCACAAATATTCAATTAATTATATCAATTATTTATTGCTATATCTTTGCAATTGTTGTGCTTGAATATTAAGAGCGTTACTTATTACTTGTTTATTCACAGGGTAATGTGAAGTATAAAAACATATCGTAAAATTTAATGCATATTTTAATATGTTAATGACCTGCTTTTTCTGCTCTGACTCTTTCTTCCGCACAGTACTATGCTGCAAGCTTCAAAAGTTCTTCAGTTTTCTTCTAATTATTTGTCATCTAGAAATATCCAGACAATGGCTTCAGCTGCATCTAGGGTAAAATTCTATCCTGCTTTTTATTTAAAAAGATG
>NC_051414.1:37361942-37362390 GCF_015228065.2 Penaeus monodon
CATTTTTTAAATAAAACAGATAGAATTTTTAACCCAATGCAGCAAGATTGTCTGGATATTTCTAGATGAAAATAATTAAAAAAAAAAAATGAAGAAATTTTTGAAGTTTTTCGATAGTACCTTGGAAAAAAGAATAAGAGCAAAAAAGATCATAAATATTAAAAATATGCATAAATTTAGATTATTTTTTTTTTATAAAATTCACTTACCTTGAATAAAACAATAATAATAACCTCTTAAATTAAGAAAAATTGACAAAGATATAGCAATAAATAATTGATATAATTAATTGAATATTTGTGACATTATAAACTAGGCTATGAACAGTGACACTTAATGTATGCTGTAAAGACTAAAATGAAATAAGATTCACACTAAAAATTAAGAAATAAATTAATCACATAAAAAAAAGAGAAAAATTTAATCATACAACAATTTAACAGCTACA
>NC_051414.1:37362420-37362775 GCF_015228065.2 Penaeus monodon
TACGGTTTAGAAAATACGAAACCAACATGAAACATAAATCGAGCAGTTATACGCAAGAAAATAACAACATTATATAAGCACATTACTGAAAACTGTAAAAGATTATGATGACATTTTACAAAACAATAAATAAATAAATAAAACAATTTCGCACAAGCTTCCATGCCTTTAATGTTACGGCAAAGACCAACATGCTTCCATTACGTAATATCCTGGGAATATGAAGCTTGTCAACCTCCATGGTAATTTATCGTCAAATAAGGAATCGCTCTAATAAAAGAAATACAAAGTACAGGTTTGTTCGCATGAGGCCATGAGAAATGCTTGATAAATCGCTACTTTCATGTTGATTTGC
>NC_051414.1:37362830-37362912 GCF_015228065.2 Penaeus monodon
CCAAAACAAGCAGGAGCAATAAAATTGTATTTTGATAGCCGTTTATGGGGTCTTGTAAGCATTTACCTGAAAACAGCTAACT
>NC_051414.1:37362963-37363757 GCF_015228065.2 Penaeus monodon
TTCATACACAAATTCACACATAATATAATTTCTGATATTTTTTTGGAATTCACACGTTCACTTGATAGAATCTACACAAATAAGAGTCCTACATATGCAAAATAAACAATAATGAATCAATAAATAAAGAAAATACAAAGAAAGTACAAAACCACGTACCGTTTTCATGCAACTTTCTTTAACTACTAAAAATTCATTTAACTTTTACTTAAAGTGAAATATATGGATCACGTGGTTCTTCATAAAGAGATAAGATGAGATAATAACATAGTAACCTGATTTCTTATCAAAAAAACGATAAAGAAAGTGTAATTTTTTTTCACAGATAATACCTGTTATGGGCCTGACTCGCACTGTTACCAAATAACTTCAATCTCTTTGAATATATTTATCTCCATTATATAACTTATCTTCAAGAGAATCATAGTTTGTTAAACACACTTTCCGTTAATTTGAATAAGAAATGTTTATTTCCGTTCTCAAAATCTTTAATTTCCGCTCTGTGTAGGTTATCATTATAGGATATTTCTCTTTGGGTGATCTGGTAAAACTGCTTGCATGTAAATAGAGTCCAAAATAGTGAATAAAAAAGAAAGGATTACATCAGCCATCCCTTAATTTAACAAATAAAAATTATATTGATTAAATTCATATCCAAAATAAGGATTACGCCAGCCATTCCTTATTTTTTTCAAAGAAAATTATATTGATTAAATTCATATCCAAAAATGATGGACAAAAAGAAAGGATTGCATAAGCCATCCCTTTCTTTAACAAATAAAATTGCATATTGA
>NC_051414.1:37367811-37368246 GCF_015228065.2 Penaeus monodon
TCATATATATATACAATCAATCAATGTACATTATTGATAAATATATCATATTATTACATGTCATATCGTTACATACAACCACATCATCTATCACATATTCATCATACAAACCATTACACATACACTACTTACATCCACTACACAACCATACATATCAATATCACATCAATATCACAATACATATCACACTATGTATAGTAGTATATTAATCATTATGCATATACTAGTATAAATATATCTATATATTTTCGCTTATACAATAGATTGGAAAACCGGTTTGTCTTATTTCTGATGTTGTAATATCGGAAATCAATATATAATTTTCAAAAATATGGATCTGTGTCCTTTATTTGAGAGTCAGATCAATGGCTGCCTTATGTTGCATAAGATATATCGATTTATATGACAATGCATAATCGTTTACATACAGACGGG
>NC_051414.1:37368490-37368702 GCF_015228065.2 Penaeus monodon
CCCCCCGCCCTTCCCACACACACAGAACCAGACAGCTAAACAGTTATAAACACACTAGATACAATACACTCCTCTATAAAAAAACCCGGTTAGTGGGCGATAGCAAGGCTGCAGGCGCCCTTATACACAAACACGCGAATCCCAATATATCGTGTTTTGATGAACCTTCCGCTATATCTATCGTTGTTCAGCCGCTGTATTATGCTTGGAAC
>NC_051414.1:37369702-37369972 GCF_015228065.2 Penaeus monodon
CAGAATCTAAACAAATACCCCTCATTACACGCATTTTTCTTTATCATCTGTTATTCAATTTTCGTGTAATCATGTACAAAATAAGATGAATAAAATTATAGTAAGTAAATGAGAGAAAAAAAACGATAGTTTAGCGAACAAACTGTAAATCAGAAATTTGCCATCTTGATTTTCTATTCAAAATACCTTTTACATTAACGAACAATTTCGCAATTCATTTTAAACTTTTTTGTGCTACATAAATGAAAAGATTTTTTTTGTACACGTAGA
>NC_051414.1:37370664-37371255 GCF_015228065.2 Penaeus monodon
CACATGTACAACAAGGAATTGCATACGATGCGCATGCCCCAAATCAATCAAAGATCATGCACAAACTGCAGAAGGGGTTCCATGTGCCAGAATCAGATTCAAACAGGAGAAGAAACCCCCGGGAAAGCGAAGGAAACGGCAACGGAGACACACAACAGCTCGCGAGGAGAGGGAAGGGGGCCAGCAGACAACGCGGGAAGGGGGGAGACTCCCCCCAGCGATACTGGCAAGCCACGACGATTGACCGAAGCAATTCGATAAACGGACACAATGTACAATAAGATAGTCACCTTCTCACCCAGCAATATATTCGAAATCCCAAAATGCAATGCACCCAAAAGAATTTATAAAGGAAATAAACTTCCTCCTCAGAAAATACATCCATGCATCTCACCTGCAACCTCTTGCTTTTAAAGCAATCGCCATTCTCCCTCATCTGATATGCCAGCGAACTCACAGCAAACCCAAAAACAACAGAGAACGTAAAGGCAATGGAGAGGAGGATGGAAATGTGGAAAAAGGGGGAAACGGGACCTCGGCAAAAGGGGACACAAGCTCTGAAAAAAAAGGGAAAAAAAAAACAGCAGCCAA
>NC_051414.1:37375311-37375920 GCF_015228065.2 Penaeus monodon
TCAATATGCAATTTTATTTGTTAAAGAAAGGGATGGCTTATGCAATCCTTTCTTTTTGTCCATCATTTTTGGATATGAATTTAATCAATATAATTTTCTTTGAAAAAAATAAGGAATGGCTGGCGTAATCCTTATTTTGGATATGAATTTAATCAATATAATTTTTATTTGTTAAATTAAGGGACGGCTGATGTAATCCTTTCTTTTTTATTCGCTATTTTGGACTCTATTTACATGCAAGCAGTTTTACCAGATCACCCAAAGAGAAATATCCTATAATGATAACCTACACAGAGCGGAAATTAAAGATTTTGAGAACGGAAATAAACATTTCTTATTCAAATTAACGGAAAGTGTGTTTAACAAACTATGATTCTCTTGAAGATAAGTTATATAATGGAGATAAATATATTCAAAGAGATTGAAGTTATTTGTAACAGTGCGAGTCAGTCCATAACAGGTATTATCGTGAAAAAATTACACTTTCTTTATCGTTTTTTGATAAGAATCAGGTTACTATGTTATTATCTCATCTTATCTCTTTATGAACCACTGATCCATATATTTCACTTAAATAAAATTAAATGAATTTTAGTAGTTAAAGATAAG
>NC_051414.1:37376007-37376154 GCF_015228065.2 Penaeus monodon
CCCCGAATTTTTTAAAAAAAAAAAAAACCCCGGGGAAATGTTTGTTTTAAAAAAAAAAACCAAAATTTTTTTCCCCGGGTTTTTTCCAAAAAATTTTATTTAAAAAAAAAAAATTTTTTTTTTAAAAGGGGGGAAAAAATTTTTTTT
>NC_051414.1:37376214-37376628 GCF_015228065.2 Penaeus monodon
TATTTTAAACATTCCCCCAAAATTTTAAGGGAAAAAATTAATTTTTTTTTGTTTTTGAAAAAGAAAAGGTTAGATTTCTTTTTCTCTTTTGAAGAATTTAACCCCATATTTTTCCCTTTTTTAAAAAAATGAATTTTTTTTTTTAAGAAAATTGAAATAAATTGGGGTTTTTTGTATTTCTTGTATTTTTCTTTTATTTATTGATTCATTAGGGTTTTTTTGCAAATAGGATCTTATTTGTGTAATCAATACGTGAACTGTAATTCAAAAAATAAAATTTATATTATGTAATTTTGAAAAAGTTTTATGATGTTGCTTAATATGTTTTTAAAATTATTAATATTTATAGTTGATGTTTTATGTAAATGCTTCAGACCATAAAGGTTATAAATAAATTTTTTTCTCTTTTTTTGT
>NC_051414.1:37376671-37376851 GCF_015228065.2 Penaeus monodon
TGAAATCAACCATGAAAGTACGATTTATAAGATTTCTATTGCCTGTGCAAAACACTTTTTACTTTGTTTTTTTCTTTTTTTTATGACATTTTTTTATTTGCATAATTAACCATATTGAAATTCATATTAATATTTAATGAAGCTGTTGGTCTTGCCTACAAAAAGGCATGGAAGTTTGCC
>NC_051414.1:37376885-37377476 GCF_015228065.2 Penaeus monodon
AAATGTTTTTAAATCTTTTACAGTTTTCAGAAAAATTGTTTATAAATGTTTTATTTTCTTGCGTATATGCTCAATTTTATTTTCATGTTTGGTTTCTTTTCTAAACCCGTAAAAAAATAAAATAAATAATCAGTATGTAGCGTTAAACTTTTATGTTAAAAATGTTTCCTTTTTTTATTGTTTATTTTATTTCATAATTTTAGGTGAATCTTATTTCAATTTTAGTCTTTACGCATATTTTCAAGTGCATTAGGAAAGCTTGTTAATAATTTAAATATTAATTAATTTATATAATTTTATTGCTTAATCTTTGAATTTGTTGTGCTAAATTTTAAAGGAGCGTTAACTAATTACTTGTTTTATTCAAAGGTTAAGTAATATAAAAAACAAAATCCGTAAATTTAATAAATATTTTTTTATGTTATAAATGCTTTTTCTGTTGACTTTTCTTTGCACCGTATTTAATGCTGCAAGCTTTTTCAAAAGTCTTCATTTTATTCTATTATTATTCATTAAAATACCGACAATGGTTAGTGCATTAGGGTAAATTCTAATATGCTTTTTATTTAAAAAGATAAATATCTAATTAAG
>NC_051414.1:37381867-37382259 GCF_015228065.2 Penaeus monodon
ATGTTTTTTGATTTTTTAAAGGTTATTAGTTTAATATATTATTATCCTTATATTTAAGTCTAAATTTTAAGATTTTAGTAAATTTTAAAATAAAAAGTTTATATATCATAAAAGCTTAATGATTATATAATTATTTTAAAAATATATTAAATTTTTATAAATTTTAGTTTAAATATAAAATATAATATAGATTTTAAATAGTTAAATATATAATTTAATATTTAAGATTAAAAAATCAAATTTAGTCAGAATTATTTAATTAAAAATAAAATGAATATGAACAATACATAAGCTTTTATTAATTTTATGGAGATAAATCATGATTATAATTTTAGATTATGTATCCTCTGATACCAATAATATATCTTTAAAAGATATAATATAAGTCGGGA
>NC_051414.1:37383366-37383555 GCF_015228065.2 Penaeus monodon
GAACAAGAGGTGTTAACGTACAATCGAGACACAAGGGGAAAATCAATTAACACAGATGATAAACAATAAACAAGGATACACAAAGAACAATAAAACACAGAGAAGAACAGGGAAATACACAAATAAAACAAGAGAGATACACAAATGAAATAGAGTGACAGTATAGACCCCATAATAAACACAGCGAAA
>NC_051414.1:37386096-37386411 GCF_015228065.2 Penaeus monodon
GCCATTGTCTGGATATTTCTAGATGACAAATAATTAGAAGAAAACTGAAGAACTTTTGAAGCTTGCAGCATAGTACTGTGCGGAAGAAAGAGTCAGAGCAGAAAAAGCAGGTCAATAACATATTAAAATATGCATTAAATTTTACGATATGTTTTTATACTTTACATTAACCTTTGAATAAACAAGTAATTAGTAACGCTCTTAATATTCAAGCACAACAATTGCAAAGATATAGCAATAAATAATTGATATAATTAATTGAATATTTGTGACATTATAAACTAGGCTATGAACAGTGACACTTGAAGTATGCTG
>NC_051414.1:37386461-37386639 GCF_015228065.2 Penaeus monodon
CACATAAAAAAAGAGAAAAATTTAATCATACATTACTACTTATTAAATTTTTTTTTTTTTACGGTTTAGAAAATACGAAACCAACATGAAACATAAATTGAGCAGTTATACGCAAGAAAATAACAACATTATATAAGCACATTACTGAAAACTGTAAAAGATTACGATGACATTTTAT
>NC_051414.1:37386663-37386872 GCF_015228065.2 Penaeus monodon
TTTGGCACAAGCTTCCATGCCTTTAATTTTACGGCAAAGACCAACATGCTTCCATTACGTAATATCCTGGGAATATGAAGCTTGTAAAACCTCCATGGTAATTTATCGTCAAAAAAGGAATCGCTCTAATAAAAGAAATACAAGTACAGGTTTGTTCGCACGGGGCCATGAGAAATGCTTGATAAATCGCTACTTTCATGTTGATTTGC
>NC_051414.1:37386915-37386996 GCF_015228065.2 Penaeus monodon
CCAAAACAAGCAGGAGCAATAAAATTTTTTTTGATAGCCCTTTATGGGGTCTTGTAAGCATTTACCTGAAAACAGCTAACT
>NC_051414.1:37387047-37387146 GCF_015228065.2 Penaeus monodon
TTCATACACAAATTCACATACATATACATTTCTGATATTTTTTTGGAATTCACACGTTCACTTAATAGAATTTACACAAATAAGAGTCCTATATATGCA
>NC_051414.1:37387191-37387837 GCF_015228065.2 Penaeus monodon
GTACAAAACCACGTACCGTTTTCATGCAACTTTCTTTAACTACTAAAAATTCATTTAACTTTTACTTAAAGTGAAATATATGGATCACGTGGGTCTTCATAAAGAGATAAGATGAGATAAAACATAGAACCGATTTCTTATCAAAAAAACGAAAAAAGAAAGTGTAATTTTTTCACAGATAATACCTGTTATGGGACTGACTCGCACTGTTACCAAATAACTTCAATCTCTTGAATATATTTAATCTCCATTAATAACTTATCTTTAAGAGAATCATAGTTTGTTAAACACACTTTTTCCCTTAATTTGAATAAGAAATGTTTATTTCCGTTCTCAAATCTTTAATTTCCGCTCTGTGTAGGTTATCATTATAGGATATTTCTCTTTGGGTGATCTGGTAAAACTGCTTGCATGTAAATAGAGTCCAAAATAGCGAATAAAAAAGAAAGGATTACATCAGCCGTCCCTTAATTTAACAAATAAAAATTATATTGATTAAATTCATATCCAAAATAAGGATTACGCCAGCCATTCCTTATTTTTTTTCAAAGAAAATTATATTGATTAAATTCATATCCAAAAATGATGGACAAAAGAAAGGATTGCATAAGCCTCCCTTTCTTTAACAAATAAAATTGCATATTGA
>NC_051414.1:37389803-37389917 GCF_015228065.2 Penaeus monodon
AAACGGCACATACTGAAAATTACCCACAAGTCATTTTCAGCCAAGAAAGAAAAAAATAACTAAATCTGACATCTCTAAAAAATGATAACCAACACCATTAATTTAAATTAACTT
>NC_051414.1:37390679-37391797 GCF_015228065.2 Penaeus monodon
CGGAAGATAGAATTGTGAATTTTGTCTCTAGTTATTGCGTCAGAACTAAAATTCTTTGTGGAATAGATAATAGATAACAGATATTCTTTGTGAATAGAATTCTTTGTGAATAATAGATATTCTTTGTGAATAGAATTCTTTGTGAATAATAGATATTCTTTGTGAATAGAATTCTTTGTGAATAATAGATATTCTTTGTGAATAATAGATATTCTTTGTGAATAGAATTCTTTGTGAATAATAGATATTCTTTGTGAACAATAGATATTCTTTGTGAATAGAATTCTTTGTGAATAATAGATATTCTTTGTGAATAATAGATATTCTTTGTGAATAATAGATATTCTTTGTGAATAGAATTCTTTGTGAATAGAATTCTTTGTGAATAATAGATATTCTTTGTGAATAATAGATATTCTTTGTGAATAGAATTCTTTGTGAATAATAGATATTCTTTGTGAATAGAATTCTTTGTGAATAATAGATATTCTTTGTGAATAGAATTCTTTGTGAATAATAGATATTCTTTGTGAACAATAGATATTCTTTGTGAATAGAATTCTTTGTGAATAATAGATATTCTTTGTGAATAATAGATATTCTTTGTGAATAGAATTCTTTGTGAATAATAGATATTCTTTGTGAATAGATATTCTTTGTGAATAATAGATATTCTTTGTGAAGAGAATTCTTTGTGAATAATAGATATTCTTTGTGAATAATAGATATTCTTTGTGAATAATAGATATTCTTTATGAATAGAATTCTTTGTGAATAACAGATATTCTTTGTGAAAACTTGGTTGATCGGGAAAGATACTTGTAGGCCGAAACGGTAGTCAACTGAGAGAGCCAAATGAAATAAATCAGATTCTTATCAATAAATGTGGGTAAAATCAGAATTATATTCAGGTGGGTAAAATCGTTGTCATTATAAATCATATTCATATTAAGGTGGGTAAAAGTGTCGGTTTTCGTGTGCTGTGGTATATTTTGTGTCGAAAGTGAATTTGTTTCAGTTGTGATTAATTCCATTCGTGAAGTTTTAAAATCCAGGAATCAGGTCGTTGATAAAGCGCTGTAATGAGGGCTGTTATTCAAGAGGAGGAATTAGTCATT
>NC_051414.1:37391961-37392122 GCF_015228065.2 Penaeus monodon
CACTCTTTCACGATAACACTGAACTGCACTGGCAAAGGGTGAGAAATAACTACTCTGTCAATTTGCGTCTCAAGTTTATCATTAAAAGGGAAAAAAAAATCAGTAATTGCCAAATGAAGTTCGTCTGAGAGCTGTTTTCGTTGTGATAATTACTCGTTCGA
>NC_051414.1:37392163-37392775 GCF_015228065.2 Penaeus monodon
CCTCTCAAACAGAGGAGGTTTGATGGACCCTTCTATCCATACACTGAATCACGTGCTTTATGTGGAGTTCGAAAGCTAGGACGAAATAACCGCATCTGAACGAGCAATTCCACCTTTTTTTATGTAATCACGCACACAATGATTTGCCGATCTACACGAGAAACTCCATCGGCGTTTATACAGTTAAATCTAATCTAATTTTAACAGTTTCCAAAATGGCGGCCAGACGAGTTCCCGAACCGAACTCCCGTTTCCCGATATAGAAACACGCAGAAGGCTTATATGATGGCATTCAATAAAGCTCCGACTTCCCTTGGTGGTTTATTAATACCCATCGATCGAATTAAGAGCGCGGAAAGGCCACGAGAATGACGTGGAGTGCAGCTCAAACCAAGAAGAAAACTTGAAAATGTTCAACGTTCATAAATATGTAAAATTCCTCCACAGATAGCGAGGAAATGACGCTCATGTTCATCCATACATCTTTCTAATAGACCGTGGGAGGAAATAACAGCGTAAAAGTCGTAAATCGTTGTCATAGTTGCTATATATCGTGATATAGCGAAGAAATAATGTTAATGTGCTCGTTTCCCTAGAGACCGAGTTAAACTT
>NC_051414.1:37393164-37393244 GCF_015228065.2 Penaeus monodon
TACGTGATTAAAGTAAGGAAGATCATTTACAATATAGCCTAATCATGTACGATATCATTACAGGTATTGCCATTATATAA
>NC_051414.1:37393344-37393509 GCF_015228065.2 Penaeus monodon
AATGTTGTTACTCACATTACTTATTTATCTATTTAGCATATCTCTTCACATGTTCTACATCATACGTTTCACCACTTTTTTTTTCTAAATTTTCACAGATTATCCTTTTTTCTTATATCCTTAATTTCTTTTCCTTAATTCTATTTATCTATTCTTTCCTTTTAC
>NC_051414.1:37393703-37393888 GCF_015228065.2 Penaeus monodon
CCTTATCTTTTCTACATCTTACCTTTTCGTCCCTATTTTTCACAGGAATCGGACGCCGTCGCCCTAAATTAAAAGCAAAATGGCGCCGGACAAAATTTTCACGCTTGTGTGGATCTCCCGGGGATGTCTAATAACTGGTGAGAGAAACTGCATCGATAGTTAGTGGAATCAGAAATAGGCCTTGC
>NC_051414.1:37393979-37394093 GCF_015228065.2 Penaeus monodon
TTGCATGGCACGTATCAATGACACGATAGATAATACAAAATCAAAGCTACATAAGAAAACGAATATAATAAACCCCTTTCTTGCTTACTTTATCATTTACAAAATAACGGAATC
>NC_051414.1:37394237-37394474 GCF_015228065.2 Penaeus monodon
GCATCACGAAAGCCTTCCGAATTCCAACGACCTCCTTACTACAGCATCGTAACGTAGCCTCATTCAGTCGTGCTATGCCGCGGGTGGTCGTAACTTGCTCTAACGACATCATTCATAGACTTGGCAATTTTCCACAAGGCGACTGCACAAGGATGTTTACAAACCATGACGACACATTTAACGACCTCTGGGACATTGCTGAGAATTATGAGGAGTGCCTGAAGTGATGTTTTGCTT
>NC_051414.1:37394717-37394852 GCF_015228065.2 Penaeus monodon
AATTTCAAAACTTTCCGAACTCGAGAATTTAGGCGAATGTACAGGAGAGTTCAGGAATTTCCTCGGCAATATTTACGACACTCAATATTTACGACACTTCATTTAGGTGCAAATTGGCGCCGAAATTGTGTACGT
>NC_051414.1:37395145-37395247 GCF_015228065.2 Penaeus monodon
GGAAGCGCGCGTGGAAGCCTTTTAAAGCCGGTTAAGATTATCTTTCTCTTTCTTTCGTTTTTTTTTTTTTAGGGAGAACAGTTTAGGAAGCTTGTCCAGGAT
>NC_051414.1:37395496-37395874 GCF_015228065.2 Penaeus monodon
ACGTCTCTGCATATCTAGGTATCTTTTTTTCCCTTATTTCCGGATTTCTGGGTGTTTTTTTTTTCCCATTTCCGGATTTCTGAGTGCGGTTTTTCCCCAATGCCGGATTTCTGAGTGCGTTTTTTCCCCAATTCCGGATTTCTGGGTGCGGTTTTTCCCCAATGCCGGATTTCTGGGTGCGGTTTTCCCCCCAATTTCTGGATTTCTGTGCGTAGTTTCCCCCATTTCCGGATTTCTGGGTGTGTTTTTCCCCCCTCTCCGGATTTCTGGATGTTTCCCCATCACCGGATTAATGAGTATAATATCTTTCTCTCAGATCTCCGGATTTAGGCATTTTCTCTCAGCGCTGATTGATTTCTGAATTTTTGATCAGGAAAA
>NC_051414.1:37395902-37396453 GCF_015228065.2 Penaeus monodon
GGGGGGGGGTGTTATGTTCTTCCTCTAAACCTATATTTAGTAAGTGGTTTGTCATATGTTTGTTAATGAGTTAATATGTTTGTTGATTTGTAACCTGCCTCTTGATACTAATATCTTCGTAAATGAAAATTATTAGTGATGCTGATTTGCATATTGATTTGTAAATTTGTACAAAAAGAAATGTTATTTGATATTCTACCTTCTTTTTTCCTCTCCTGAGAGTTACTTCTTTTTCGAATCCCTGATTTTAGAATAAGTGTTTTTTTTTTTTTTAAGTTTCCGGATTTTTGATGTCCTTGTTTTTGTGTCATAATGTGATTTGTGAATTAAATATCTGAATCCCGGATTTATGATTTTTTTTTTAAATACCCGGAAATTCGTTTCCCTTACTCTAAGATCGACATGGTATTTATAAATGAGTTTCCTAAATCTCATATTCACGAATATTTACCATCTTATTCTATTTCATATATTTCTCTAAGGCTCCCGTACTTTAAATCCTGACTTTAAGATCCAAAATCTCACAGCCCGGTCAAAAGGAACGATTAAGA
>NC_051414.1:37396506-37396634 GCF_015228065.2 Penaeus monodon
GCGGTTAATATCACCGAGATGAAACAGCCGACGTTCCAAGACTTCTGAAGGATGGGATTAAGGAGTCTTGAGAGTGCAGTTAGAGACGGAATTCTCCTCTCTGTGAAATCTTGAACGATTCGTTAAAG
>NC_051414.1:37397504-37397606 GCF_015228065.2 Penaeus monodon
ATAAAGACAATATGGTATGGTATTCATTAGACGAAAGGAAATTACTCTAGAGTGATAACTAATCTCCCTCCTCCTTATGGCAAACGAGGAACCATGGCATGC
>NC_051414.1:37397635-37397789 GCF_015228065.2 Penaeus monodon
GTGTCACGCGTCCGAAAGCGATAAATAGAGTTGCTTCATTACGTTTGATTTATGCGTCGTCGGGATGACGTTATTAATCGTATTAGATACGGCGTGCCTCGTAATGACGGTGGATATAACGCAAATGTTGGTGATAATGATTTTGCCAATACAT
>NC_051414.1:37398013-37399801 GCF_015228065.2 Penaeus monodon
CTTCACCCCCCCTCGCCCCTCAGCCGCCCCCGCCCACGTCCTCTCAGCCGCCCCCGCCCACGTCCTCTCAGCCGCCCCCCCCTCGCCCCTCAGCCGCCCCGCCCACATCCTCTCAGCCGCCCCGCCCACGTCCTCCCAGCCGCCCCCCTCGCCCCTCAGCCGCCCCGCCCACGTCCTCTCAGCCGCCCCCCCTCGCCCCTCAGCCGCCCCGCCCACATCCTCTCAGCCGCCCCGCCCACGTCCTCTCAGCCGCCCCCCCCTCGCCCCTCAGCCGCCCCCGCCCACGTCCTCTCAACCGCCCCCGCCCACGTCCTCTCAGCCGCCCCCGCCCACGTCCTCTCAACCGCCCCCCCTCGCCCCTCAGCCGCCTCCGCCCACGTCCTCTCAGCCGCCCCCGCCCACGTCTTCTCCCGCCCCCGCCCACGTCCTCTCAGCCGCCCCCCCCTCGCCCTCAGCCGCCCCCGCCCACGTCTTCTCAACCGCCCCCGCCCACGTCCTCTCAACCGCCCCCCCTCGCCCCTCAGCCGCCCCCGCCCACGTCTTCTCAGCCGCCCCCGCCCACGTCCTCTCAGCCGCCCCCCCTCGCCCCTCAGCCGCCCCCGCCCACGTCCTCTCAGCCGCCCCCGCCCACGTCCTCTCACCGCCCCCCCTCGCCCCTCAGCCGCCCCCGCCCACATCCTCTCAGCCGCCCCCCCTCGCCCCTCAGCCGCCCCCGCCCACATCTCTCAGCCGCCCCCGCCCACGTCCTCTCAGCCGCCCCCCTCGCCCCTCAGCCGCCCCCGCCCACGTCCTCTCAGCCGCCCCGCCCACGTCCTCTCAACCGCCCCCCTCGCCCCTCAGCCGCCCCCGCCCACATCCTCTCAGCCGCCCCCGCCCACGTCCTCTCAGCCGCCCCCGCCCACATCCTCTCAGCCGCCACCCCTCGCTCCTCAGCCGCCCCCGCCACATCCTCTCAGCCGCCCCGCCCACGTCCTCTCAACCGCCCCCCCTCGCCCCTCAGCCGCCCCCGCCCACGTCCTCTCAGCCGCCCCCGCCCACGTCCTCTCAGCCGCCCTCCCTCGCCCCTCAGCCGCCCCCGCCCACATCCTCTCAACCGCCCCCGCCCACGTCCTCTCAGCCGCCCCCCCTCGCCCCTCAGCCGCCCCCGCCCACATCCTCTCAGCCGCCCCCGCCCACGTCCTCTCAACCGCCCCCCCTCGCCCCTCAGCCGCCCCGCCCACGTCCTCTCAGCCGCCCCCGCCCACATCCTCTCAGCCGCCCCCGCCCACGTCCTCTCAACCGCCCCCCTCGCCCCTCAGCCGCCCCCGCCCACATCCTCTCAGCCGCCCCCGCCCACGTCCTCTCAACCGCCCCCCCTCGCCCCTCAGCCGCCCCCGCCCACATCCTCTCAGCCGCCCCCGCCCACATCCTCTCAACCGCCCCCGCCCACGTCCTCTCAACCGCCCCCCCTCGCCCCTCAGCCGCCCCCGCCCACGTCCTCTCAACCGCCCCCCCTCGCCCCTCAGCCGCCCCCGCCCACGTCCTCTCAGCCGCCCCCCCTCGCTCTCAGCCGCCCCCGCCCACATCCTCTCAACCGCCCCCGCCCACATCCTCTCAGCCGCCCCCGCCCACATCCTCTCAACCGCCCCCGCCCACGTCCTCTCAACCGCCCGCAATAATTACACGCCGCCGCTCTCATCAAAGCAGAACTTTTCTACTTCGTGAAAGCCCCATGAATATCAATATGCTTTCCTTCCTCCCTTCCAGTCGGCTCCGCTCTCTCGCGACGCCCATCCCCCCCCCCCCCTG
>NC_051414.1:37400167-37400305 GCF_015228065.2 Penaeus monodon
ACTAGGTTAACTAAATCTGGCCTATAGGTGGGTGTGTATACGCGCGTGTGTGTATATGATGACGTATAGACATGTTTTAAAAAAGATAAATAAACAGATATTTAAGCCTAAACAAACATCTTTATAAATAAACACATA
>NC_051414.1:37400566-37400727 GCF_015228065.2 Penaeus monodon
TCGAAATAGGAAATTAAGCGAGAGAAACGAAGTTCAATCTCATCCCAGATCGAAATGTCTTTTGCTAAACTGCTCGTCGTATTAAATTCTCATTGGATTCAAGCTGAAAAGTTAATAGTCCGACGGGCAGCGTAGAGCCAAGCCGATCGGATTCAGCCAGG
>NC_051414.1:37400904-37401040 GCF_015228065.2 Penaeus monodon
CTCTAACACAAATATTTGAATACATATTACTCTCTGAAATGAAAAAAATGAACAAGACAATCGGTGAGAAAGAGGGAATTAGAAAAAAGGTAAAAAGAAGAAGAGGATTAAGCGTAAGACCGATTAGACCTTTTGA
>NC_051414.1:37401753-37402111 GCF_015228065.2 Penaeus monodon
TCTCCCCCATCTCTTACTTCCCCACCTATCTCTCGCCTCCCTATTTATCACTGCACCCCCTCCCTTCCTCCCCGCTTCCTCTTCCCCCCCCCACCCATTTTACCCTCATTAATCCCTCCTTCCCCTGTCCTTACTCCCCACTCTCCTCCCCCACCCAACTCCCTCCCCCCACAATCCTCACCCAACCCCCTCCACCCCTACCCCCACCATCTCCTCACCCACCCCCTCCCCCCACAATCCCCACCCAAACCCCCTCCCCACCACAATCCCCACCCAAACCCCCATCCCTTCCCCACCTAAACCCTACCCCTTCCCCCACAATCCCCCCATCCCCACCCCCCCACCCACCCACCCAACA
>NC_051414.1:37402135-37402266 GCF_015228065.2 Penaeus monodon
GCCTCGGATTTATTTCCTGCGGATGAGGATTAGCTTGAGGATTAGATTGACCCCAAGCCCTGGGGAGGAGGAGGAGCGAGTTATGGGGATGAGGGTCGGGGAAAATGCATTGCAAATCCAATTAGTGCAAC
>NC_051414.1:37402906-37405351 GCF_015228065.2 Penaeus monodon
GTGATTTTAAGGAGTGATTTTAAGGAGTGATTTTAAGGAGTGATTTTAACGAGTGAATTTTAAGGAGTGATTTTAAGGAGTGATTTTAAGGAGTGATTTTAAGGAGTGATTTTAAGGAGTGATTTCAAGGAATGATTTTAAGGAGTGATTTTAAGGAGTGATTTTAAGGAGTGATTTTGAGGAGTGATTTTAAGGAGTGATTTTAAGGAGTGATTTTAAGGAGTGATTTTAAGGAGTGGTTTCAAGGAGTGATTTTAGGAGTGATTTTAAGGAGTGATTTTAAGGAGTGATTTTAAGGAGTGATTTTAAGGAGTGATTTTAAGGAGTGATTTTGAGGAGTGATTTTAAGGAGTGATTTTAAGGAGTGATTTTAAGGAGTGATTTTGAGGAGTAATTTTAAGGAGTGATTTTGAGGAGTAATTTTAAGGAGTGATTTTAAGGAGTGATTTTGAGGAGTGATTTTAAGGAGTGATTTTGAGGAGTAATTTTAAGGAGTGGTTTTGAGGAGTGATTTTAAGGCGTGATTTAAAGGAGTGATTTTGAGGAGTGATTTTAAGGAGTGATTTTGAGGAGTGATTTTAAGGAGTGATTTTAAGGAGTGATTTTAAGGAGTGATTTTAAGGAGTGATTTTAAGGAGTGAATTTAAGGAGTGATTTTAAGGAGTGATTTCAAGGAGTGATTTTAAGGAGTGATTTTAAGGAGTGAATTTGAGGAGTGATTTTAAGGAGTGATTTTAAGGAGTGATTTTAAGGAGTGATTTTAAGGAGTGATTTTAAGGAGTGATTTTGAGGAGTGATTTTAAGGAGTGATTTTAAGGAGTGATTTTAAGGAGTGAATTTTAAGGAGTGATTTTAAGGAGTGATTTTAAGGAGTGAATTTAAGGAGTGAATTTAAGGAGTGAATTTAAGGAGTGATTTTAAGGAGTGATTTTAAGGAGTGATTTTAAGGAGTGAATTGAGGAGTGATTTTAAGGAGTGATTTTGAGGAGTGATTTTAAGGAGTGATTTTGAGGAGTGATTTTAAGGAGTGATTTTAAGGAGTGATTTTGAGGAGTGATTTTAAGGAGTGATTTTAAGGAGTGATTTTGAGGAGTTTTTGATTTTAAGGAGTGATTTTAAGGAGTGATTTTAAGGAGTGAATTTAAGGAGTGATTTTAAGGAGTGATTTTAAGGAGTGATTTCAAGGAGTGATTTTAAGGAGTGATTTTGAGGAGTGATTTCAAGGAGTGATTTTAAGGAGTGATTTTAAGGAGTGATTTTAAGGAGTGATTTCAAGGAGTGATTTTAAGGAGTGATTTCAAGGAGTGATTTTAAGGAGTGATTTTGAGGAGTGATTTCAAGGAGTGATTTTAAGGAGTGATTTTAAGGAGTGATTTCAAGGAGTGATTTTAAGGAGTGATTTCAAGGAGTGATTTTAAGGAGTGATTTTAAGGAGTGATTTTAAGGAGTGATTTTAAGGAGTGATTTTAAGGAGTGATTTTAAGGAGTGATTTTGAGGAGTGATTTTAAGGAGTGATTTTAAGGAGTGATTTTAAGGAGTAATTTTAAGGAGTGAATTTAAGGAGTGATTTTAAGGAGTGATTTTAAGGAGTGACTTTGAGGAATTATTTTAAGGAGTGAATTTTAAGGAGTGATTTTAAGGAATGATTTTAAGGAGTGATTTTAAGGAGTGATTTTAAGGAGTGATTTTAAGGAGTGATTTTAAGGAATGATTTTAAGGAGTGATTTTAAGGAGTGATTTTAAGGAGTGATTTTAAGGAATGATTTTAAGGAGTGATTTTAAGGAGTGACTTTGAGGAATTATTTTAAGGAGTGATTTTAAGGAGTGATTTTAAGGAATGATTTTAAGGAGTGATTTTAAGGAATGATTTTAAGGAGTGATTTTAAGGAGTGATTTGAAGGAGTGATTTTAAGGAGTGACTTTGAGGAATTATTTTAAGGAGTGAATTTTAAGGAGTGATTTTAAGGAGTGAATTTAAGGAGTGATTTTGAGGAGTAATTTTAAGGAGTGAATTTAAGGAGTGATTTTAAGGAGTGATTTTAAGGAGTGATTTTAAGGAGTGATTTTAAGGAGTGATTTTAAGGAGTGATTTTAAGGAGTGATTTTAAGGAGTGATTTTAAGGAGTGAATTTAAGGAGTGAAAGAGGAAAACTTTAACACATCCAATTAGCGCAAGGAAGGATGCCTGAGCCGGGTAATGACTGCACGTAAGAAATCAGTAATTAAAAAAAAAAATATATATATATATAGAGGAAAAAATGCCAAAGGAAACAGGTATTTTATATTATGATAGAGATAGGGTCATATATTCAGAAAAAAAAAGAGAGTTCAAACTACATTTTTTTTTCTTCTTTTTAAATAAAGGAAAATAGGGTTAGACTGATAAAAGATATGGGTTATAATTGCAATATCGATTTTTTATGTAATTTTGTACATTAATCAAG
>NC_051414.1:37406125-37406628 GCF_015228065.2 Penaeus monodon
AGGAGGTGATTTTAAGGAGTGATTTTAAGGAGTGATTTTAAGGAGTGATTTTAAGGAGTGATTTTGAGGAGTGATTTTAAGGAATGATTTTAAGGAGTGATTTTAAGGAGTGATTTTAAGAGTGATTTTGAGGAGTGATTTTAAGGAGTGATTTTAAGGAGTGATTTTAAGGAGTGATTTTAAGGAGTGATTTTAAGGAGTGAAAGAGGAAAACTTTAACACATCCAATTAGCGCAAGGAAGGATGCCTGAGCCGGGTAATGACTGCACGTAAGAAATCAGTAATTAAAAAAGAAAAAAATATATATATAGAGGAAAAAATGCCAAAGGAAACAGGTATTTTATATTATGATAGAGATAGGGTCATATATTCAGAAAAAAAGAGAGTTCAAACTACATTTTTTTTTCTTCTTTTTAAATAAAGGAAAATAGGGTTAGACTGATAAAAGATATGGGTTATAATTGCAATATCGATTTTTTATGTAATTTTGTACATTAATCAAG
>NC_051414.1:37407577-37408081 GCF_015228065.2 Penaeus monodon
GGAGAGAAAGAATAAAAGATGATGCTAAATGACAACATTAACAACAAAAAACGGATAATGCTGTTTATAAAGAATAAAGATTGTAAATACAAAGAAGCGCATAATAACTGCCCGAAAACGTATTAAAAATAAATTATTAAAAGTGTAATTAATTTCTGAATAACAAAAGAACGGGAGAGTAATATGAATCAAACCAATCATTTTAATTCAAATGTCGAGGTCGTGATCTTTGAATTAACGAAAAAAAAAGAAAAAAAACCGTTATAATCTATCTCAATTCTCTGAGAGAAAGACTGTTGATCACCATGCAAACCATTGAGTTAGGATAGATATTTGCATAAAGAAAAAAAAGTGTCGTAATTAAATTAATGGTTTCGGACAAGTTGACAGACCACAGAGAGAGAGAGAAAAAAATGGCTAACTAAATCCGCCAAATGAACACGTCCAGAATTATAACGAGTCAGTCGACTTTGTTAACGGCCTAATTTAAAAAATTATAATAAT
>NC_051414.1:37408107-37408343 GCF_015228065.2 Penaeus monodon
AAACGGCAATTTTCGACCTCATTACGATATCTGACAAAATTCACACATTTCGAACGCACGCCATCATTGCGAACTGCGCAGGATAAATATTTGTTTACGATTTTTTCGCCAATTCGGAGTCTGTTGTATTTCATAATGGATATTCTAGCTGTTCATAACATATATACTCTTTCATCAAAAAAATAGACTACCTCCTTTTTTAGTGAATGTTAGCCTGTTATAACACAGTTCTCACT
>NC_051414.1:37408879-37409062 GCF_015228065.2 Penaeus monodon
TATGCGGCAATGTTGTTGGTGATAATGATGGTGCATGAATTGTTAAGAAAATATTATTTTATTTTTTCAACACTGGAAAAAGACTGATTTCATTTTTTTCAACAAGAGGGAGTCTGTGTGTACACTCACAATACACACATGGCTGTTCACAGAAGCTCTGCCACGTAGGCTATATACATTGTA
>NC_051414.1:37410649-37411380 GCF_015228065.2 Penaeus monodon
CATCACATGATATAGCACATATAACATCAATTTTCTATATTGGCATATAAATTTTTATGTATTAGCATGCGTGTGAATTAGGTGAACAGGCGAATAAGTTTGGAAGGGCACGGTTTGCACAAGAAAGGTTATAATCTAAGTTTAGATAGACTAAACTTATGGCTTATTCAGACCAGTTTAGACTGGGTGAGGCCCAAAGTTATGTAATTTGCATTCTGGCAGACTCCTCTGCATGATGTAGAAAGCATTAATATGCATTTACTGTTATGAGAGTTTCTGATTCGATCTTCCGGTGCTAGACAAAGGGATCGAATTCCTCGTGCGAAAGTCTCATAAGCAGAACTTTTTTTCGTTTATGAGAAAAGATACATTTAGCTTGTAAATTTATATCGTTAAAATAATTAAGCTATCTACATCTCCGATCAGTCTCCCACGAGAAAAGTGACAATAAAAAATTTAACAATTGCATGGTGATTAAGATCCTTGAAACCGTTTTTTTTCTAGCTATAGTTTCATAATGGCGATATACGACCCGGGGGCAATAGGTTCAAAACGATATTACATGACAAATGGCTTCCTGACACTAAACTAACTAGCAGCGACCCGGTTTTGCCTCTGCATACATGGAATAAGGTCAAGGGGGGTTTTTATCAAGGAACAATCGCCCTGCAGGAGTGGTTGCCCAGCACGCAATATACGTATGTTAGGGCCCACAAGCATTTATAGTTATA
>NC_051414.1:37411448-37411627 GCF_015228065.2 Penaeus monodon
CCTTCTGCACACAAAAGCACTACATTGATCGGTAAAATATGTCTGCCATAGAACTAAGTGAAAGTGTCGAGTTGTGTGCGTAGACTTTCGCACCGGCCGTAACCGTTCCTTCCTGATTCTGAAGATAACATTAATGGAGGAAGACGGTCGCTGTACCCAGGACACGGGTATTGCCTTCC
>NC_051414.1:37411667-37412078 GCF_015228065.2 Penaeus monodon
AATACTAGTAAATGCGGCTAATTATTTATGGCTGGGATAAAGAGAATGGTGTTGATAGATACGGTAGAATTTAATCATACACGTCATATGCACATAGCATACTTTTTACTGTTTATGATAGGTAAAAAATTAAATACTCTGCTGATGCTGATCACAACAGATACTGCCTCACAAATATCCCATTACATAACGATAAACCTCTGCAAAAACTATTAAAAAAATAAAAACATAACACGCTTACATGACCGTTCATGATAACGATAAAACTTCTATTTTGTAAGGAATGACAGGGAAGCAGCCATAACGGGGATGGAAATGACACTGAATGCCAACATAAAGCGCCAGTGGGAAGATGTGAATGGCAGGGCTGGTGGACCGAATAGCAGTATTGGCCAACATTGATATCAAAAC
>NC_051414.1:37413952-37414025 GCF_015228065.2 Penaeus monodon
CATAATATCAGACTGAAATAAACTCAATTTCGCCCACACACGATAGGGAAGCGCAGACTAAAATGATATTTCG
>NC_051414.1:37414137-37414333 GCF_015228065.2 Penaeus monodon
TACTTTTACAAAATAATGTTATGAAGTCGCACGTAAAGAGAAAGAAAAAAAAATATATAGTGAATACTAATCAACATATCTTCATAACAAAAGCCTGCATGACTAGAATTCACATGTAAAAATAAAAGTATGTATAGTGGCGTATAATAGAATATTACAAAATAATATTGCATGCACTAGAATACACTTAATTATT
>NC_051414.1:37414352-37414580 GCF_015228065.2 Penaeus monodon
TTGTGGTGAAACAATGACTCACATAACACCATTTTACAAAAAAGTAAACCTTTTGTCAAACTTTTATATATTTTTTTTTTTTATGGAAGTCAACACAGGAAGCACTAGGAAAGCTGATATCTTAGGAGGTTGTTACATATTGTTACGTTAAGGCATTAAATAATGGTTCAGCATGTTTGCAACACGTTTCAGGTACCTCTGTAGGTTTACAAAGGGAAAAGAATACTA
>NC_051414.1:37414962-37415030 GCF_015228065.2 Penaeus monodon
TAATGAGTGGATGATGGTTTGTGGATATTTGCGGACATGGTCGACAGGTTGGCAAAAGGGTCGTTCTG
>NC_051414.1:37415353-37415536 GCF_015228065.2 Penaeus monodon
ACTAGAGAAAGATCAAGAAGAAGCAAAATGAACGAGAGTGAGGGAAGTCGGAAAGAACGAGAGACGTGTGAAAAGAAGAAGAAAAAGTAAAGAGAAAAAGAGAAGGAGGGGGAATAGGTGGACCAGGAAAAAGGGAAACGAGGAGGGGAAGAGGGAAAGGGGAAGAGGATCGGAGGTGGAGTG
>NC_051414.1:37415699-37416764 GCF_015228065.2 Penaeus monodon
GGGTTGCTCAGTCACCCCGCAGACGTCGAAGGAGAGAGGGGCCCGTCGCGGAGCGCTCTCGTGCGTCTGTGTCAACGCGAATTCGTCTGTGTGATGGTGTCTGCCGCTTGTGACCCCGCGTGGTGCCTCCGGCTAAGTGACCTTATTTGTACCCGCCGCCCTTCATTTCTTCTGTCTCTGTGATGCTGAAGCTATACTGACCTTCTGATGGTGACTAAGACACTGGAGATTTGATGGTGATTTTTTTTTTTTTTGCATAGTGACGGTGCGATGGTGAGTATTGCAGTAATATTGTAAGAGTGCACTTATAACCGTATCCACTTATAAGCGGATGACTAAGTGTGTGGTTCTCTCCTGGTTATTTATATGAATCGGTTACAGTGACTTTGCGGTGAATATGTCCTGTTTACTTACAGTGAGGTGGTGACAGTGACTGAAATCACGTCCCGTGATGGTGATTTCTAGAAACCTTACAGTGTTGCAGAAATGTGATTTAAGATTCTGCTTTACAGTGACTTTGTAATGCTGTCTAAAAGTGACTTTCTAACAGTGTCAATAATCCGATAATAGTGATGACGATATAATTATTGTGCGTTGCAGTGATGTATCGATAATAAGATTATTAATATGACTCACTGTTGACTTACGATGATGAAATATTGACTGACGATCATTTGATGGTGAGTTGTGCAGCTCCGGGTGATGGTGAAGTTAGGAAATTAATCTTTAATGGTATTTAACAATTCGTTATAGTTTGGCAATTACAGTGACGAAGCTATGGATGATAGTGACGCTGCTTAAAGGAATATGTTACAGTAGAGTTTGATAACTGATGATGAATGTGATAGTGCCTCTGAGGCTAAATACTGTGATAATTCTAATTTTGATGATAATGACAGTGACACTGGTGCTACATTATCATAAAATATAGTGACACGATGACAGCGAGTGATGGTGATTCGTGACGGTGAAAATATAATTAAAAAAATACGACGAACCAAACAATGGTAACAAATCGAGAATTAAAAAAACAAAATTTAATCAAATGCATAACTTTGATGAAAA
>NC_051414.1:37416797-37417006 GCF_015228065.2 Penaeus monodon
TTGTAGCTCCTAAATAAGCAACGTTCCCTCCCCACCCCCCGGTGATAATGACGTAAGAATGATGGTGACACTTTGTCTTACAGGCCAGAGAAAATACCTGACATTCGTTTGTTTGATAATTTATTGAAGACTCCAAAGGGGTCGCTTCTAAAATTACACTATTCTCCTGAGGAATCGATCTCGGTCGTAAATAGAGGATGGTATGGTAG
>NC_051414.1:37417121-37417322 GCF_015228065.2 Penaeus monodon
AGTTAGTTTTTTTTTCTAGTGTTCGATGCTTCTTAATTTTTTTTTTTTTTTCGTGTTTTCATTTATTTCACATATAAAAAAAAATAAGTTTGTTATCTTATTTTGTTTTTTTTCTATCTTATTATTCTTTTGTTTCTTTTTTTTCTTTCACGTTATTTTCTGTTTTATTTTGAACTCCATTTATTTCATTTTGGTTTCTCT
>NC_051414.1:37417347-37417829 GCF_015228065.2 Penaeus monodon
ATATCTTCGTCCAATTTCGAAAAAAATGTTATGGCGTAAATTCTCATAAGTAACATGCCCTTATAAGTAACAAGTCCTTAGAAAACAACAAATCCTTATAAGTAGCGTGCCCTTATAAGTAACATGTAACTACAAGTAAAATAACTTTAAAGGTGATATAAGTAATACGTTCTTATAAGTTACGCGTCTTTAAGGGTAACACGTTCTTATAAGTAACACGTCTTTAAGAGTAACACGTTCTTATAAGTAACGCGTCTTTAAGGGTAACACGTCCTTATAAGTAAGAAAACCTCTTTTAACTGTTAACTGTAAGTATTTACTTTCTTTTGTCTTAAATATCATTATATTAATGATAATATACTTACCTGGTCTTTCCATTAGTCCATTACCATTTTTATAAGAAAATAGTTTCTTTCTCTTGCGAGTTTAGGATTGTGTCGAGATTTTATCCGCGTCTGTACTGCAGATATTTTTAATGTTTT
>NC_051414.1:37418083-37418449 GCF_015228065.2 Penaeus monodon
AGCTTCATCATTGATCTTCGAAAGCTATATTTATTTAGAATTTTTATATAAAAAAAGCATTCTCCGAAAATCTAAAGAATTAATTTGCAATATTTTGATAATGCTATTCATGTTTCAGCTAAGAATATCTCTCGCCTTTCGTGTTAGTTATATTTTTGATAATATACTTCAAGTGAGCCGTTGCATTGGTCTTGACACGCCTAGCATAAGTAAAACAGCCAGCCACTTTGTCGGTGTTACTATTATTATAAGTGACACGATCGTTGTTCAGTTGCTGTTATTATAAGTGACTCACACTCGTTGTCCAGTTGCGCTATTATAAGTAACTCGCGCTCGCTGTTCAGTTGCTAATATTATAAGTAAGAT
>NC_051414.1:37418493-37418560 GCF_015228065.2 Penaeus monodon
TCTTATAACGGATTTTTAGTGATTGTATCTTTTGTCCTCGCCTTTCTATACAACCATATTTATTTTA
>NC_051414.1:37418788-37419144 GCF_015228065.2 Penaeus monodon
TTTTTTTTCACCCTTTATTTCTTATTACGATCTTACGTAATTTCTCCATCTATTAATGTCATGTACACTTCCCTCTAATATAAGTATAATTACCTTTATTTAATTATACCCTTTTACCTATCATCATTCTCTACTTATATTTTACTTTTTTTTCTAATGAAATTCGCAATAACTGATTTGTTTATTCATTTAATGGGAGAGAAAAACAACAACAACTTTTGTATGTTGATAAGATTATATCAAAATCATCATTGATCCAAAGTCATGTAATGTAAACAGATCAAATCTTGTTATCCGATGCAGCAGAAAAATTATATTAATTACATATTTTTTAATGTTTTTTTGTTTCCCAGTTT
>NC_051414.1:37421216-37421572 GCF_015228065.2 Penaeus monodon
TCCAGCAGCAACAGCAGTAAAAAAGTGCATCATCTAAGTCATAAAACTTTCTAACTTGCTCTCTATACTGTATATTTTCAACTAGAATTCTCATTTAAAAGTAGACGTTTGTTAGAAACTATAAAGTGCTTAAATCAAAATAAACGTTTGAAATTAGGAAACATACATTCAACTAAAATCCTTATATCAAAATAAACGTTTGGAGTTAGAAACCAGACCTAGCTGGTTTATTAATACTTCAAAAGGGCAAAAGGTTGGGTTTTTAAAGATAAAATTGTTATTGTCACGTCAAAGTAAGAAAATACATGACGGTGTTTTTAATGAAGAGGCTGATGGTGTAATGATGAAGTTAACGT
>NC_051414.1:37423587-37423694 GCF_015228065.2 Penaeus monodon
GCCCCCGCTATCGTATTCTGGCGGAGGTGAAATAGTGGCCGACAGCGTTCTCTCTCGCATAATTTGTTTTATCGAGCGATATACAAAACGGGGGGGGGGAGGGGGGG
>NC_051414.1:37423877-37423994 GCF_015228065.2 Penaeus monodon
AATCAATAAAGTTAAACTCCCCAGCTCCCTACCCCTAATATATTATATTTCTCAATCTACATACCTTATCCTAATAGATCATTCCACCCTCCCAAAAGACTACTTCTCTGTCACATA
>NC_051414.1:37424465-37424957 GCF_015228065.2 Penaeus monodon
TGTTCAACTGTTCTTCGTTCTTCTTTTCTTTTCCGTTTTCTTCGATTTTCTCTCATTCATTTTTCTCCCCTTCTACCTTCACCCCTCTTCCGTTTCTCCTTCTTCTCCCTCTCACTTCTTCCTTTCATTTCCACCCTCGTTCTCTTCCCTTCCTCCGTCTCCTTCTTATCTTTCCTTCCTTCTTATTCTCTCCCTTTCTCTCCCTCTTTCTTCCTCTCCCTTTTTTCCCCAGCCCGTCTTCCTCTCTTTCCTCTCCCCCTCCTCTTTTTTTCACCTCCCTTTTCCTCCTCCCTTTCCACCTCCTCATCCTCTCATTCTTTGAGTCTTCCTCTTCAACCCTTAAATCCCCTTCATTATTCTCGTTTTTCTCCTTTCTTTTAACTCCCTAATCGCCTCTCTTCACTGTCCGCGCTTTTCTCTCGTCTTTGTCCTCTCTTTTCCTCTTTTCTATGATTTTCTTTTTTCGCCTTCTTTCTACTTACTTTCCGGCTG
>NC_051414.1:37425312-37425578 GCF_015228065.2 Penaeus monodon
TACGTCTATATAAGAAAGGTCTCGTCTACGAGTCCCTCAGAATCGTCCGTCTCGCGCATGACGTCACTTGGAGTAAAGCCGCGGGGGTATGACGCTAATCGTGATTATATTGGTTCAAGTGACGTTAGTTGTTCCCCTAACCACGTGACCTGCGCAAGTTACCTGACCTGTGAATGTCGCTCCCAATCGTCCCTGGTGCGAGTCACGACAAATTATGGCAAGTCGTAGGGAGCTACCGCAAGCCGTGACAAGACACTGCAAGCTAT
>NC_051414.1:37425620-37426253 GCF_015228065.2 Penaeus monodon
ATATTCATAATAAGCTCCAAATATCCATAGCTAGCCATTGCAAGACACATCAAGCCACGTCAGGCTATAACAAGCCACAGCAAAGGATAAATCATAGAAAGTCGAAATAAAATTTAGCAAGTCACATAAATCCAAAGCTGGTCATAGCAAGCCTTAGTAAGCCATGTCAAGTGATAGCAAGCCACAACAAACTATATTAATTCCACAACAACTTACAACAAGCCGCAGCAAAACATACCAAGCCACAACAATTCACATCGACCAAAAGCAACTCACAACAAGCAGCAGCAAAATATAGCCATCGCAAGCCACGGCAAGACACACACAGAACAAAAAGCCATAGCAAGCCATAGCAAGCCACAGCAACTCACAACAAGCCACAGCAAAACATAGCAAGCCATTGCAAGCCACAGCAAGCCACAACAAGCCATCGGAAACCACAGCAAGCCATCGCAAGCCACAGCAAGCCATCGCAAACCACAGCAAGCCATCGCAAGTCGCCGCAGTACAGTGCAGTATTCCCTCAGCCGATACGCCAGCGCTGTCACTCACTCCTCTCGCCACTTGCGTGTTAACAACTTGCATTGATTTATAGTTTTACCATTAGTGTAAAAGTGGATCTCGAGGGGAATG
>NC_051414.1:37426771-37426949 GCF_015228065.2 Penaeus monodon
CTTAAAGTGAATATGGAACGAGTGACATGCAAAATGACATGATAAGTGCAAGACCAAGAGAATAAGTGCGGTAATATTAAGGCAGGGGAGTTAAATCATACGTCTCGTGAAATAAGATATATACACCAATGTGTGTTTTTTTTTAATCTCTGGTTTGTTTGTTGTACAGATGTCTGGT
>NC_051414.1:37427024-37427178 GCF_015228065.2 Penaeus monodon
CATGCGCGCGTGTGTATGTTTCTTTCTATTTATATAATGTGCGCGTGTGTGTTCGTGAGTATGTGTGTTTCTTTTTAACTTATTTATTGTCCGATTATCGACGTGAGACCCGAGGGAGCAGTGAGATATGGTACTGTTGACCTAAAATCCTAAC
>NC_051414.1:37427422-37427637 GCF_015228065.2 Penaeus monodon
AGTCATGTCACAGTTACAAATCACACTCCCCTAATCGGATTTTTTTTTTCTAAAATTATCATATCATGTAATAATACAATTAACGCCCACATATGACGTCAGTTTAAATTCGAAATGCGTTGATTCCAGTAGTAAAAAAAAGAGAGGAAATTGAGGATTTTCTTTTTTTTAATGGATATGGGGTTTCTTAAGTATACAGCAGTTGCGTGACTGGT
>NC_051414.1:37427899-37428276 GCF_015228065.2 Penaeus monodon
AAAAAACAATGTTATCTCTCCATTTTATTTCCCCGAAACCAAGCTCCATAAATAGTAATCGTAACAAGAAAATGACATAGGAGGAACGTAAAGGGTAAGAGCTGAACAAATTAGGTTGGAATGGAATCGACGACGCCATAAGATATACGTGCGAAGCAGAGAGAGGATTAAATTCCTTTTCTAACAGTTGTTTCGTAGATCACAAAGACAGGGCCACAGACGCAATAACAACAAGGACGAAAAACAACAAAAATACAAAAAAAAAGGAGAAAGAAAGAAAGAAAGAGAAAAAAAAGATAGAAAGATGGAGAGTTGTTCCCATGACAACAGAACAAGACTGGATAGAAGGAGCAAATCCGAACGAAAATAACATTCGG
>NC_051414.1:37428310-37428542 GCF_015228065.2 Penaeus monodon
TCGAAAAGGCGAAAAGACACACTTAAGACGGCTGTGGCTTCGGGACAATTGGCCACGAGAGCGAAACGGCAACTTTAAGATAACATCGTGACTGCTGCATGATCCCGGCCGGAGATGCCGCTCGCTCTCATGCATAAGTCATGGCGTAAAGTTTCCCTACTCTGGCCTGATGTAATGTGGGTGGGTCTATTTATTGCGGGGTAGATTGTGTTTGTAGTCTTATGTATGTATG
>NC_051414.1:37428938-37429231 GCF_015228065.2 Penaeus monodon
AAAACATATACACATATGTGTGCGTGCGAGCGACTGCATGTGTCTAGGTATGTATGTGCGGTCGCGTATGCACGAGCATGCGCGCAGCCTCCGCACATGTGAACAATCCCATACATATTCTTTTTTATTTTTCCAGGATCGAGCGTGATTAAGGAGCGGAAGGATCGAGAAGGAGACAAGCGAATTCCCAGAAAAAGGAAGAGAGAGTAAGAAACGGCAGCTAACGAAGAGAGAAATGAAGGACATGAAAAACGTAAATACTGGAGAACTGGTGCTGAAAAGAAGGAGTGGGT
>NC_051414.1:37429268-37429402 GCF_015228065.2 Penaeus monodon
TAGCAGAGATGTGACAGTGTAAAGAGTCTTTTGGAGGGTTACGAGGCTATTCAAAAGACAAAAGAAAAAAAAGGACTAAAGAAAATAAAGAAGAAAAAAACATGACTAAATTTACGGACATGTGAAGCTTCGAC
>NC_051414.1:37429464-37430012 GCF_015228065.2 Penaeus monodon
TGTGCGCCGTCGACCCTCACACCTCACACTCCGTCACCTTCACTCCCTCATGTTCTGGTGAGTAGAAATATATCTAACAGATAATTCACCTTCACTGAGCGAAGTTTTGCACTAATGGTCCTTCACAAGTATCTTCACACTCATGGTCCCTCGCGAGTACCTTTCCCACTTATGGTCCCTTACAAGTACCCTTCGTACCTCACCGCCGCATCCTAACACCGTACCCTCGCATTAAATTAGGGAGCGTACCACAAAAATATCCCTTCATTTCATATCACTAACACACAGTAAACAGTTTCATTTATTGAGCTCATACACCCACTTCATTTACACTCTCTATATTCACGCTCCCTTTTCCTCTCATCAGGCTAATTACAGTTACGTCATTACGAGAACTAATGATAATTTATTGATCCGATAAAACTATTTGTACAAGTCAGCAGTCATTAGGGATAATAACAGCGAGGAGTTAATGTAAACGAGTCACTGTCAGTATATTAAGGTGTCAGAGGATGTAATATCAAGTCGCCATGGCGATAGAGGATGCA
>NC_051414.1:37431562-37431870 GCF_015228065.2 Penaeus monodon
CGCTAGAGGGGATAGCTATGGTAAATGACAGGTAAGAAGGCGGTGATTAGTGGAGAATGACCTCATGACCCGAGGGGAAAGGGGAGAGAGGCGATAGGGGATAAAGTTCGGGGAGAGAGAGAAATGAAGATTGATGGGGAGCAAGGGGGAAGCGAGAGAGCCCCTCCCCCCCCTTCTCCCCCTCATCTCCTTCCCCCCTCAAAGAGAGGGAATGGGAGGAGAGAAAATGAAAGAAGAGGTAGATGAGAAATGAAAAATAGAACGATGAAAGAAGGAGACAAGAGAGAAAGTAAAAGACGAGGGAACAG
>NC_051414.1:37432154-37432679 GCF_015228065.2 Penaeus monodon
GTGCCGAAGGAACGCGAGAGAGACAGACCGCAGGCGGCGCAGGATCTCGCCAACCCTCATTGATTCCTGAAGGCGGTAATAGGCATAGACATCCACCTGCTTCTCTGCCGCTGTCGATCCGCCCTCCCTCACGCACCCTTCTCCCTCGCGCACCCTTCTCCCTCACGCACCCTTCTCCCTCGCGCACCCTTCTCCCTCAGCAGCCTTCTCCCTCACGCACCCTTCTCCCTCACGCACCCTTCTCCCTCGCGCACCCTTCTCCCTCACGCACCCTTCTCCCTCGCGCACCCTTCTCCCTCAGCACCCTTCTCCCTCGCGCACCCTTCTCCCTCACGCACCATTCTCCCTCACGCACCCTTCTCCCACGCGCACCCTTCTCCCTCACGCACCCTTCTCCCTCACGACCCTTTCTCCCTCACGCACCCTTCTCCCTCACGCACCCTTCTCCCTCACGCACCCTTCTCCCTCGCGCACCCTTCTCCCTCACGCACCCTTCTCCCTCTCGACCTAAGTCACCCTGGTAGT
>NC_051414.1:37433013-37434833 GCF_015228065.2 Penaeus monodon
AGTCCGATCTCCTCTACATCCACATCACACTTACGAACACTATTTTTATTCTTACCCAAAGTCACCTTTCTTTCTTCACCCTTCCTGAACGGTTACTTCCCCCCTCCCCCCTCTCTTCCTAAACCAAATACTGAACACACTTTTCTCACTCTAAAACCACCCCTTCACTCTCACATACTCTTGTAAAATACCTTTCTTCTCACCCTAAAGTATTTTGTTTTCCCCAACTCTTCCTGGAAGGACATTTCTCCCTTTTCACCCTAAGCCACCCTTTCTCCTTAACATTAATTGGGAGAATACTTTTATTCTTCATTCTCTCCACCCTAAGTAAAACCCTTCCCTTTTAAAACCTTTAAACTCTTTTTTGAAACTATCCTCTCTTATCACTCTACGATATATTAATTTTCTGCCTCTCACCCTAACGCTCCCTTTTACAATTTTTTTCTCCCTTTTATAAAAATACCCTTCCACCCTTTCGTAAGCCACCCTTATAACACTTTTTTTTCTTTCTCTTTCTGGCAGTCAATATTTCTTCACCCATTTCCTATTACTCTTTAAGATATTCTTCCTTAATATATGATCTAACACTTCCTTTTCGCTCAATAATAAGTTACAGTTCCTCCCTGATACTCCCTAACGTACTTTCTCGCCGCTACTCTTTCTCCCTGTTATTGTTATTTCTCCCTATTACTGCCGAAACACTCACCCTTAAAATACCAGGTATGATGCTCCCTTTCACTTAGATAATCTCTCATTTCACTTTAACACACTCTTCTCCCTGTAACTCTAGACTTTTATTTCTCTCATAACTCCCTTCCTACCTTCTCACCCTAGGTCACCCTTCCTTTCATAACACTCCTTGATAAAACACTTCTTTTGCCTTTTACCCTAAGCTACCCTTCCACCTCTGATATTCCCTGATCGAGCTACTTTCTCCCTCCCACCCTAAGCCACTTCTATCTCCCTACCTTCATCCCTCTTCACCCTAAGCCAACCTTGTCTTCTTAACATTCCTTGATAAACATTCTTCTTCTCCCTCACTCTAAGTCACCCTTAACACCTTTCTCCCTTTTCACCTAAACCAACCTGTCCACTCCTTATGCTTTGCTCTCTCCCACCCTAAGCCACCCTTACCTACTTAACACCTTTCTATCTTTCACCCTAATCCACCCTTCCACCCCTAACATTTTTGCTCTTCCACCCTTCACCCTTCCACCCTTTTAACGCTTTACTCTTCAACACCCTAAGCCACCCTTACCTTTCTAACAGTCCCACCCTAAGTCACCCATACCTTTCTAACAGTCCCACCCTAAGTCACCCTTACCTTCTTAACACTCCCACCCTAAGCCACCCTAAGCCACGCTCCCTAAACCACTCTTCCTTTCATAGTCTCCCAAGGAACTCTCTTCTCCTCTGTTTTTTTTTGATTAAACTCATTTTCCACGGAAATGAATTCTTGCCAAAGCACTAACTCTTCCACGATGTTACCTAATATTTTCATAATTCTTTGTTAAACTTCTTTTCTTAACATTCCCTAAGCCACCCTAAAATTCTCAAGAGTTTGTAACGGGATTCTCTCGCTGTTCTCACCCTTATTCACTTTTCTAACAGGCTATCAGAATATTCGTAACACTTCTTCTACTCCTACCACCTAAATCTCATCTTTAACGGATTCTTGCTTCTCACCTTATCACATTTTACGGCTACTCGTTCTCATTCTCTGGCTCAATTCTAAATCACTCTTTCTCATACAGGAATGACTCTTCTTCTCTCTACCTTACGTCCTACCATCCTTTCACCACTTCCTTCTCTAGCAACTA
>NC_051414.1:37435088-37435323 GCF_015228065.2 Penaeus monodon
ATTCTATCTTTTTCTCTCCCACCCTAGCTTTTTATTACATACCGATCCAACAGAGTGTCTGTTTACCTCTGTTGTTCCCGTGAATATTTTTAACTCACGTGAAGTTGCAATCTGTTGCGTCATGCACATGCAATCTGGCATTTAATGGTATTCTGACGTCAATGTTATTTCGTTAAATTTTGTTACGTGTTTAATTATCGGATTACGTAAAACCCGAGGGACAGAAATTTGGAAT
>NC_051414.1:37436590-37436696 GCF_015228065.2 Penaeus monodon
GCTTGGCACAGCTCTCCACAAGCCGGCCATCTTCAGCCTCCGCCTCAGGATACCTATGTCCACAATAAACCTTGGAACCAGATCGTGCGTTTCTCTGAATCGCCTC
>NC_051414.1:37436720-37436801 GCF_015228065.2 Penaeus monodon
GGGAGGGGAGGATGGCCCACAACAAACCCCTCACAAATTGGTGGCAGCGGTGGAATCCCAACAAGCTGCCCCTCAAAGCTG
>NC_051414.1:37437353-37437866 GCF_015228065.2 Penaeus monodon
TTCTCCCTTTCTCAGCTAAATCCATTTTGACCCTGACGGTATTAAAGAGAAGATGGAGACGATGCCAACAACCTGTTTACTCCCTGTTTAGCGTCGCCACGATAATTAGCAAAGAGGGGGTTGGATATTGTGCGCTAATCGATCTTTCCCCCCCCCCCCACCCCCTAAAATCGACCTCCTTATCCCCCCCCCCACTCCCTATCACTTAATCATTTCCTCTTCCCTGACTCAGCACTTTTCTTACTCAGCACTTTTCTTACTCAAGACTTTTCTTACTCATACTTTTCTTACTCATACTTTTCTTACTCATACTTTTCTTACTCATACTTTTCTTACTCAGCACTTTTCTTACTCAACAATTTTCTTTCTCAACAATTTTCTTACTCAACACTTTTCTTACTGAAGACTTTTCTTACTCAACACTCTTCTTACTCAACACTCTTCTTACTCAACACTCTTCTTTCTCAACACTCTTCTTTCTCAACACTTTTCTTACTCAACACTCTTCTTTCT
>NC_051414.1:37437943-37438101 GCF_015228065.2 Penaeus monodon
CAGCGTCTGGAAGAGAGCAAACCCCAGCCATGTTTATACGTACCTTTAAATACCGGCAACTTGGCCTTGTTCATAATTTATTTAATGAATCGATGAGAAAAAAAAAAATGCGGAAAGCGGGTCGGCTCAAGCTTCTATTTTTTTATGTATTTTTTTTT
>NC_051414.1:37438539-37438666 GCF_015228065.2 Penaeus monodon
GATCTCTGTAATTAACCCAAAAAGCTCTAGAACCAAAAGAACTGAACCCTTGAACCTCTGAACCTCTTGAACCCTTTGTGGATCATTTAAAGGAGTTTAATATCGAACTTTCCGCCGATGAATTAAA
>NC_051414.1:37439389-37439497 GCF_015228065.2 Penaeus monodon
CCTGTATATTTAATTTCACTGGTGTCATGGAGTTTTATAAAGTCATTTATTATATATATTAGTCTCTCTGTTTCATATGCAAATATCTAGCTTCTTTTAATCTATATT
>NC_051414.1:37440005-37440117 GCF_015228065.2 Penaeus monodon
TGGTTACGATTTTTTTAAGATATATAACATTTGTTATTATTTTGAAGTGAAATTTCAGCAAGTGTTTCTGCTTCGAGTCGAGTTGTGTTGAGAATAATAAAATTTGTTATTT
>NC_051414.1:37440492-37440896 GCF_015228065.2 Penaeus monodon
GGTTATTAATATGTTGTAGAAGATGAAGAGATGAATGAAAAATGATATGGAGATAGGGGGGATAAAAAGTGCAGTATAATAGAAGAAAATAAAGGAAGAAGAAGGAAGGGGATTAGAAAGGGAGGAAGAAGAGAAGAGGAAGAGGGAGTGGAGGAGGTGGAAGAAGATGATGATGGAGAGGTGTGAGGGGGGAGGAGGTGGAGAAGGGGGAAGAGGAAGAGGCAGAAAAATGAGGAAGAGGTGGAGAAAGACGTAGAGAAGAAGGACGAGCTGGTATACGAAACAGAGGAATAAGAAGAAAAGGAGAAAGAGGTGGAGGAAGAGTTAAGAGGAGTAGGAAGGAGAGAAGGAAGGAAAGGGAGTGGGAAGTGGAGAAAGACGCATACGGGGAGGGAAAGAGGTGG
>NC_051414.1:37440930-37441112 GCF_015228065.2 Penaeus monodon
AAGGGGAAGTGGGAAAGTGGAAAAAAGGGAAGCTTTAGCAGGACGAAGGGGTGGGGGAAGGGGGAGAAAGAAGGGGGGGAGGAGAAAAAAGGGAGTGGGAAGGGGGAGAAAGGCATAGAAGGGCAAAAAGGTGGAAAAGGGGGGTGGGGGAAAAGGTGGGGGAAAAAAGGTGGAGGAAAAAA
>NC_051414.1:37441195-37441356 GCF_015228065.2 Penaeus monodon
ACGTGCGTGCGAAAAGGCTGTGGGGCCCAAAAGATGGGACCAAATTTGGGGAAGGAGACGGAGATGGAACCGATATTTTTTAATCCTTTTTTTCTCTCTCTCTTTCTCTTTTCTTGGCTGATTCGAAGATGAATTACAACGTACCAATACTGTTTGGGTCA
>NC_051414.1:37441388-37441723 GCF_015228065.2 Penaeus monodon
AATTTCACGGTTTAAACTTTGGTGTAAACCCTCGGATATATGTACGAAAGAGTAACTTTTCTGTGTACATATACACACGCGTGGACACCTGCGTACACATACTATAAAAAGTTATGTGTACACCAAATGGTACACATTCACATCCCTGTGTGTACCAACAGATACGCACACCCCCTGTTTCTCTAGGGGCAAAATCGATACTTATACCCGTAAAGTATTGTTTCTCATAAACCCCATCGTTTGTGTACACCAATCAATATACACTCGCCACAAGTAAACCCATATGTGTACCAAAAGGGCACACACAAACCCGATTACAAAAAGTTTTCACAGAA
>NC_051414.1:37441770-37442040 GCF_015228065.2 Penaeus monodon
AACAATTTTACGCACAGCCCAACAATCTTTATACATACACCAAAAAAACAAACACGAAAAAACCCAGTAAAAATATAGCCACAGGGAACCCACAGGGACACCAACTGTGCCATTACTTTTTTTGGGACACCAACACGGTGTAAAAACCCCCGCAAAGAAAAACCCTTTTTTTGACAGAATTTAAAATTTACCCCCGTTCAGAACCCCCTTATTTAAATACGTACATGCACATGGGGGAAAAAGGGGGGAGGGAAAGGGGGGGAGGCCCCC
>NC_051414.1:37442403-37442660 GCF_015228065.2 Penaeus monodon
ATAAAACAGAAAAGTGAAATGTTTAGGAAGAAATACAACATAAATCAAAACGAGACAAAGGAGGATTGAGACTCAATTTAGAAAAAACAACAGGGGAAAAAAAATTTATGTTTAAAATTTTAAAAAACAAGGGAGAAAAGGGAAAAAAAGAAAAAAAATTTTGAATAAGATATGACTCACATGATATAAATCCAATTAAAAACATAGATATCAGGAAATCACTTAACCTACAGCGAAAAGCATAAATAAATCGATTT
>NC_051414.1:37442687-37443185 GCF_015228065.2 Penaeus monodon
CACGACATAGATAACAGGGCGTAATTTTCCCCAAAGCAACATAGATTAAACAACCTAACTTAAAAAAACAACATAAAAACACAAACTAACTTAAAAAAAAAAAAATAGATAACTTTAAACCCAAATTTAAAAACAAAAAAAATAACTAAACCAAAAATTTTAAAACCCACAGAATAACTTAACCAAACTTCCAAAACAACAAAATAACTTAACCAAACTTCAAAAACAACAGAATAACTTCAAAACAACAACACAACTAAACCGACATAGCTTGACCTCTCACGCGAGAATTCAAAAAATAAGGGACAGCGTTTTTCATTTAACAACAAAGAAACAACATTTGGGAAAACAGGAAACGATAAAAAATTTCCTCCTGAAAACGCTGGTATATGGAAAGAGAGAAACCTTTAGTGAAACATGGAAATACACACAAGCCTCTGGGGTGTACGTGTGCATGTAAGACTAACGTACATATGTGATATCGATGTGCACTGATGG
>NC_051414.1:37443438-37443838 GCF_015228065.2 Penaeus monodon
GTCACGGTCACTTATGTGTACATCATTCAATACACACATGCTGTTGTGGTCTATGTGTGCATCTACGGATACACATACCCGTTACAGTGACAGGATGTAATATGCACACACATAAGCCAGTCAGTATACTTCACATGCTATAGTTTATGTACATTTACAGTAATGGTAGTAGTTATGTCTTTAACAGAAGATACTCACACGCCACCGGGACCTGTATGTATACCAGGAAATACACACATACACACACGTCACAGTCTACACAGGCAGCTGTATCGTGTGTGTGTGCCGACTCGCTATATTGTAATTTGTGTTTCACGAGCAGGCGTGTACGTAAACACACATACACATAAACAGAAGCATGAAATAATCATATAAATATACATATACACATAAACAAGAA
>NC_051414.1:37443933-37444121 GCF_015228065.2 Penaeus monodon
AGCCATTCACCGTACACAAAAACACAAAACAGATCCACACATATAACCTACATGTACACCATTCGCCACGCACACGCCACAGAAACGTACACAGGATGACGGTAATAAGTTCTTTAAGATGACAGCCATGACAGAGGAAGTTCCCGCTGTCAGGTGCTCTGTGTCTGTGTCACGGTATATCCATTTTC
>NC_051414.1:37444565-37444650 GCF_015228065.2 Penaeus monodon
ATTACAAAAGGCTTAGAGATATAAACTTTTGATAAAGAGAGAAAGAGAAGTTAATAGCGATTTTGGTGCGTTGGATGACAGAGAG
>NC_051414.1:37445164-37445251 GCF_015228065.2 Penaeus monodon
TAATGTCCCGCGCGTAGAATTCGAGCCGCCTTTCTTATTTGGCTGTACTGCAGGCCTTCACGTCGAACTGGCTACACTGCGGGCCTC
>NC_051414.1:37445883-37445960 GCF_015228065.2 Penaeus monodon
ACTGCACTTCCTTCGCGCCGGTTCTGGCTACGGTGGCGGGCCTGTGTTTTGGTATCTCGCTGCTTCCTGGCTAAATG
>NC_051414.1:37446438-37446534 GCF_015228065.2 Penaeus monodon
TATATGCGTTTATGTCTCACAATGCTAATCAAAACAGCTCACAAAGAAAGGTCAAACGTCCATAGATTGGATATGTGTATGCATTAGCACTGTCCT
>NC_051414.1:37446960-37447298 GCF_015228065.2 Penaeus monodon
CCTACGTCAACGACTATCTCATCTCCATACGCATCTATTTACACCTATGTCTGTATTCCACAAACGCATCGCCCCATGTACACGGACGATCCATGGACGAATCCTCATGAGTGTGTACCTGCGTTCATGACGTAGCTGATCTGCATATGGATCCAGTTCCCCCGTGTTTGTGTGACCAATAATTGAGCCGTAGAGCCATATGAATCATCAGACGGGCCTCTGTGGTGCAGCTCCCGGGGTCCTAACATGTCAATAAAACCAATATTCGGCTAAAAAAAAAAAAATGAATAAAGATAAATAACACAGAGAGGAAAGGGTGTAACTGGCGGCAGGTGGGT
>NC_051414.1:37448071-37448375 GCF_015228065.2 Penaeus monodon
GGAGGTTGATGATGCGAAGATGGGATGGATGAAAAGAAAGATAAGGAGACGAGATACAGGGAAATGGAAAAATGAGAAGAGAGAAAGAAAAAAAAACAGAAAAAGGGAATAAGGAAATTGGAAAGGAGAAAGAAAGAAAGGGGGAAAAGGAGAAGAGAAAATGAGAAGGAAGAAGGAAAGAGAAAGAGAAGAGAATGGAGAGAGATGAATAAACAAGTAGACAGAGGAAAAACAAAGATGGAGGAAAGGGAATGGAAGAAAGTAGAAACTTAGGGAAAGGAAAGAGACAGATAATAGAATAAAA
>NC_051414.1:37448428-37448552 GCF_015228065.2 Penaeus monodon
GAAGGGAGACGTGAGGAAATTGAGGAGAACGCCACAGCTCATTAGCATGCAGTGAGAACATGATAATTTCATTATTTACCTGAATCTCAGATGTGATGCTTCTGTGTGCGTGCATATGAGTGGA
>NC_051414.1:37448689-37449791 GCF_015228065.2 Penaeus monodon
ATAACTGTATGTATAAGTGTCCATGTGTGCGTGCATGCGTGCCTCTCTGTTTTTGTCATTGTGTGACTTTCCGCTATATTGATATTGACAGTATCAGCCGTGTCTTCCAATACATCGACTTTCATACATTTTTGCTGCCAATGTTTTATGTACGGACCAATCACGCACTCCCAGAATAATGGTTCCAGTCAATAAAAAAAGACTTTTCGATGCACCAGTCGATTCGCATCCATTTTGACGCTACAGTCACTACGATAAATTCACTTTTATGATAGTACTTTAACCCCCCACTGACTACGATATATTCATATTTATTTTAACCCTGTACTCGCTACGACAAATTCACTTTTCTTTTAACTTAACCTAGAACCTAAATGCAAAATTCACTTCTTTTCTTTTAACCCAGCACTCTACTGCAAAATTCACTTTTTTTTTTAAACGCAGCACTCGTTTTCCAAATTAATTTCTCTTTTAACCCAGCGCTCTGTAAAACAAATTCACATCTATTTTACCCCTATGCTTGCAACATCAAATTTAATTCTCTTTTAACCTAACACTTACTAAATCAAATCCACTTCTGTTTGAACCCAGAAATCGCAACAACAAAGTCACTTCTATATTAACCCAGCACTCACTACAACAAAATAATTTATATATTAACCCAGTACTCACTACAACAAAATAATTTATATATTAACCCAGCACTCACTACAACAAAATAATTTATATATTAACCCAGCACTCACTACAACAAAATAATTTATATATTAACCCAGCACTCACTACAACAAAATAATTTATATATTAAGACACTCATACAACAAATCTACTTCTGTTTTAACCCGGCACTCACTAGCCTTAAAAGCTCCATACGATGAAAAATTGCTATAGGGAATCATAATGAAAATTTATGGTCACGGATTCCATTTGCCTTTAACTGATTAAGCTTGATTTGGGGGATGATTTAACTTCCTTTGATATCGAGAAGGGATAAGGGAGATATTCCTAATATTATCCAATTACGGGAATTACATAAGAATTACATAAGAATTGAATACTGATGCACCTGGATCTATAGCTTGTCTTTTTTTTATTAGTCTGG
>NC_051414.1:37450140-37450208 GCF_015228065.2 Penaeus monodon
TTGCAAGTGGTAACTATTTCTACCTGCATATCTTATAATGTCTGTAACCACCTTTTTATCTATCAGTT
>NC_051414.1:37450441-37450840 GCF_015228065.2 Penaeus monodon
GCAAATGTATCTATATAGAACTTTATGTGTTTTTATATGCACACATATACACTTCTTGTAAACATCCTTACCATCATATCCACCCCTTATAGCAAGAATTTCTCCCCCTCCCACCCTTATGAAAGAATTTCTCCCCCTTCCCCCCTCCTTATAGCAAGAATTTCTCCCCTCCCCCCCTCCTTATAGCAAGAATTTCTCCCCTCCCCTCCATCGGAGCCTCATAGTACATCGAAGTACGTTGTAGTAGTAACTCGTCGCCTCGCCCGGCCACTCTCGTCAGAACCGTTTATGAAATATCCATGAGAAGGCTGGATAGTATTGATTGCTCGTCCCGTGAGTCGGTTTCTCCCATGCGTTTCATGACTGCTCGCTTCGTCTCCGCCATGAGGCTTTCTTGAC
>NC_051414.1:37451424-37451565 GCF_015228065.2 Penaeus monodon
GGAGCATGTTCAAGCACTTGCCACTCTTGAAAAAACAATATTTGATGCTCTGACCCTACAACATAAAACTACTTGATACGGAAACATCAACTTTTTTTTCCTAATTAATGATTTTTTGATGGAGTAACATCAGCTGATGAA
>NC_051414.1:37452568-37452793 GCF_015228065.2 Penaeus monodon
AAGTATAAAAAAAAAATCTCCCAAATTGCAAAGATGCATGATGCAACACGCGCAGCGGATGAAGTCAAGAGTGGTGGAGCTTAAGAGACGCGAAAGTGGGCGCAGAGTTAGTAAGCCAGACTAATGAAAAGTTATTTTGGTTACCGTAATCCTGGAGTCTGTGATGTGCAAGCCTGCGGAGGGGCTGAGAACACGCACGCACATCGCTCGGTCTATCGCTCTTGG
>NC_051414.1:37453140-37453229 GCF_015228065.2 Penaeus monodon
CCCCCCCCGTCTATCCTCCCATCAAGAGCTCGCGGCACGCACCTACTGGCTACTGTTTACATGGCACGAACCCACGCCTTGGTTCATGA
>NC_051414.1:37453377-37453794 GCF_015228065.2 Penaeus monodon
GACATTCACCCAATTAATAATCTTAATAATAACCCAATTACGACCCATCCTATTCCATTCCCCACGATAAACACGCAACGTTCATGACGTAACCTGTTTTTGTTCATCTCCCGCATTGATGTTCTCGACGTAACCTGTTCTTGTTCTTCCACAGCGTCCGGGATGCAGCACTCGCTTGGCCGGAAGTCAGCGCTGGCGTCCTTCCCGAGCCTGCACGCGCCCCCACCTGCCGACCAGCTGAACCACCTGCTCGTGCCTTCCGTGGGCTGGTCGGGACTCGCGGCAGCTGGTGGCTCGACGACCTGGCTTCCTGAGCGGGAGGGCGCCTTCGGGCTGGGGGAGAGGGAGGCGTATCGTCAGGCGAAGGCAGACGCGGCGGCGGAAGGGACAGGAGGATTGGCCGAGCTCCCGACGGCG
>NC_051414.1:37453876-37453966 GCF_015228065.2 Penaeus monodon
AAGATCCGAGCATCCGGTGCTGCGTGGTCGATGAGGAGGTCCTGCCTTCGTGGGGGTCAGGAGGAGGGGTGGGCAGGACGTGGCTCCCTC
>NC_051414.1:37454044-37456881 GCF_015228065.2 Penaeus monodon
ACTCTCGACGCGATCTCTTGCCCGCCTGGACGAGTGAGGCTCACAAGAGGCTCTATGCGCGTGGAGGCCATGAGGCTGACGTCCCGCTGCTGATGGAGGCTCTCCCTGCAGACTCCTGCACGACCACGCACGATCCGCTTCGCTCATGGCCCGATGGTCGTGGCACAACCGCGCACGACTCCCATTCCTCGTGGCTTAGTGGTCCTTGCACGACCGTAAATTCTCCAGATGATAACAACAATCACTTGAGAAACGTGGTCGTCAAAGGGGATTTCAGCGCAGAGAAAAAGTCGCTGAGATGTCCTCTGCTGAGCGATTATTCCACATTAATCACGGACTCGACCTGGATATTCGAGGGCCACGAAGCCTCGCAGCAGAAACCTTTAATAATGTCACTGTTAACGACTACGGTTTCGAAATTGAAAACCTTCTACAGAAGATGCAAGCACCCGAGACGCCGAGCCTCGTGCCACGAGTGCAAGAATTCCAAGGAGGAAATCAGGACGTCGCCGCCGTGCCAGTGGGGAGGGGGGGCGAGGGGGCGCCAGCACGGGGACAAGCAGGCGGAGGGGAAGCAGGGTCACCGGTGGTGGCACTCCAGCAGAACCAACAAGGGCGGCAGCCGCGAGCGGGGGAAAGGGAGGTCTGCAAGTCATGACGGTGGCGGCACGGTGCACACACACAGTTCGGGAGCTCAAGCTTCCAGCTCGAATTTCCTGCGGAAAAGTTTGGACACCGAATACCGGGGGAAGCAGAGGAAGCTCAGAGGGTCGCACAGATCGCGCCCCGTGAGCAGCGACGACGAGGGGAGCGATGAGGTCTTCGAGAGCCCTCCCAAGTACAGGGACAAACCTCCTCGCAGCAAAGTCTCCAGCAAGAGCGAAGACACTGCACAAAACTCCTCGAAAGTGTCGCTGAAGAAGTCCCTGCAGAGAAACAGGTCCCTCTCCCGGAGCCGGCTCGAGGGGGCGTCCAGGCGAATGGAGAGGGACGACAGCAAGTCCCGGCGACGCCTCTCCCACCGCAAAATCAACAAATCCTCCAGCAGCAGTTCTTCCAGTTCCTCCAGATCGAGTTCTCCCACGAAGTCCCGGCCCGGCAGCAGATCGAAATCCCAGCAGAGCAAAAGGAAAACGAAGCTGACGAACGGCTCGCTCGACCGTGAAGATTTCACCGTGCACCAAACGAGTCCAGAGCAATATCAAACAGATCTCGTGCAGCACCAAACCGATTTTGTACAGAACAACGCAGACCCCGTACCACATAGGACTAACTTTAAGGTTAAAGATAACACGACTGACTTTTTGTCCAGACTGGATAGCGTGTTGTCCGATCTCGTCGAACACGAAAAGAAAAGGATAAGCAAATTTGGCCAAAAGAACGCGCGGGGCAGTGTGTCCAAAGGCGTCAAAAATGGCTCCTCAGAACGGCACCAGAAGGCAGCTGAACACAAAAAGAACAAAGGGAAGAAATCAGACGGCGTAGATAAAAGTGCGTCCCCGTCTCTACAGCAGTTACGAACCACTCTGAAAGCGGTAAGAGTAAAGAAGCGAGTGCCTGTACCAAGCGACGTCCTGGAGAAACACTCGGACTACTTCACCGAGAGCCTTCCGCATCAGCCCCGCATCCTCAAGTCTCGCCAGAAATCCCAGCTCCTAAGCCAGCGCTGCTACCAGCCGGCACGACGGAAGCCGAAGCCAGCGCCGCAGGATTCATCGTCGGACCTGTACACTTCGCCGGCAGAGGACGAGCACGAGGAAGTGAAGCAAGTGTGTGAGAAGCAAAACGACGTGTCTTCGGAGGAGGAACCCGAGGAATACCGAGAGACTTCGGAGCCCAGCGACAGCACGTACGAGCGGGAGGACGAGGACGGCCGCGATGTGTTCTACAGAGCGGAGAAGCCGGGCAAAGGGGGCCTCGACGGCTACGACGAGAGGGACCAGTCGACGAGTGACGAGCACAATTACCGGAGGGATCAATCAGCGAAGGGCGGGTCGAGCGTGGCTGCGCGCGGCGTCATCAAGGACCTGACCAGCTCGTCCCGCGGCGAGGCTGGCGACTCGGGGGACTTCAGTGTGGACAGCGCGTACACAGGCAGCCGCGGCGCGACTCCCGAGAGCGTCCTGAACCCTGGCGTGAAGCCAAGGCGGCCGGGGACGGGGCTGGCCAACAGGCGCCCTGCCAGTTCGGCCTCGCGGCACCGTCTCCCGGTCAAAGCCAGGCTCGAGGACCAGCATTTAGTCGAGGTGAAGAGAGTGATCATGCGTGACATCCGAGAATCCGGGCTGTACAGCGATGACAGCATCAACGCCCTCCTGGAGCGACACCGCAGCCGTTGGCCGCAGCTGAGCCGGCGGGAAATGGAGCACATCGTCAGGAGCATCCAGGACGACCTCGGAGTCAAGCCACACGCCACGCACTACGTCTGCCAGATCCTCGCGGCGGCGGAGAGCGGGGCCAGCGGAACCCCAGGCCTCACGAAGAAGATCGTGGAAGGCCCCCTGTGCGTCAGCCCACTCGGAGAGAAGACGACGAAGGCGCAGACGAAGACCTACGAGGCGGCGGTGCATCCGGGACAAAAAATCCCCTCCGCGACGCAGAACCTCGGCGCTCGGGAGCCCAACGACGAGGAGGAGAGCAGACGACCGAAGAAGGATTTCAAGGAGATCGAGGACGAGCTCTGGGCGCGGTCCGTAATGAGTGGCGTCGACCCGGGGCTAGTCGACCAGGCGCGGAAGGAGGCCAGGGCGCCCCACGTCGAGGACGACAGCGATCTGCCGGCGTATGTCATGGATCTCTGCCAACAGTTTGATGTCAAGATATGAAGGGTCCACGGG
>NC_051414.1:37457140-37457230 GCF_015228065.2 Penaeus monodon
GGTAAGCAAAAATAGGCGGATGGATATGTAAATAAGATGTGGACATGTACTCGAGTTGTTAACAAAGAAAAATAGACGTAGCAATAATTC
>NC_051414.1:37457420-37457554 GCF_015228065.2 Penaeus monodon
ACTCCTTCACCGACACACTCAAACACCCAAAAAATATATGTGATATTTTGGTCACCTGCCAAATGGAAGGACGTGAAAATATGGAGGGAAACTTCGAGAATCACTCTGTCTGTGTCAGGGAGTTTTTCTTAGTT
>NC_051414.1:37457878-37458692 GCF_015228065.2 Penaeus monodon
AGCGCCTGTGTCCTCATCCTTCATAATCGTGTGCCAACCATATTAGGTTTAGCTCCCACAGCCGTGGTATCAAAAAACGTAACTTGTAGGTGTGTAAATTATCGATATTATTTCAACTATTTCAGTGTACATAGACGAGTGACCTTCAGGGCGCTAGAAGAAAAGAAAATTGCACGTGTGATGATATTATATAGTTTTTAAGTTAAGAAAATCCTGCCCACTTTGTACGTAACCGTAACGAGATCTACCTCTATATGCCAGACTTGTTACAGTAATGTTTATCTTTTCCTTTTTTTTGACGTCACGAATTTTTATTGTTGATAAAATAAGTCTAGAATGAAACTAAAACACCAAAAAGGGTCAGATGCGTGTGTTTGATTATTTCTTGAGAATAATTCAATTGTTATAGCAGCTGTTTTTTATGTATCTAATAAACTTAATTGTGTGATTGTTGTTGATGATTGAGACAGCCATGTTAATGTGTGAATTTTGGTCTTACATTACTTTGATAATTTTAGCTTAGTAGTCACGAATGTATGTATATACCGACAAAATAACAATGATGCAATGAAGAAATTTGATGATTATAGGCCTACATGTGTACCTGTGACATGCTGTTCCTTGAGCTATATTGTGCCACAAATATTGTGTTATGGTGGTGTTGGTGTTGCGTTGAGAATAAATAAATTTTGAAACGAGTAAAAACAGGTTGATTTATTTCACCTTCTGCGTTGCCTTTCTATAATTCAAGGGTGAGATTTACTTAATTCTGTTGCATGAATGTGCATTTGACTGCGCAATTCTCCCTCGAGGT
>NC_051414.1:37459853-37460007 GCF_015228065.2 Penaeus monodon
CGTGTGCATATGTGTGTCTATGAATGCCTACATCCGAAAGTATCAGAATGCATATATATGGTCATGTATATATATTACATACATTCATGAACCAAGGCGTGGGTTCGTGCCATGTAAACAGTAGCCAGTAGGTGCGTGCTGCGAGCTCTTGATG
>NC_051414.1:37460344-37460451 GCF_015228065.2 Penaeus monodon
GCGTCACTTCCCTTGGCCCGGCCTGAGCCTATTTCCACTTAAGGGGAGCACCTCCGCCCCCTTTCTCATTTCCCTACTAATCCCTTGTTCATTTCTTGCCCTAAGGT
>NC_051414.1:37460492-37460571 GCF_015228065.2 Penaeus monodon
TCTCTTCCCTTTCTCTAATCTCTGTCTGTTCTCTTTTCGTTTACCTTCCCCCGTTTTATTCTCTATCACCTACCTAGTT
>NC_051414.1:37460795-37461252 GCF_015228065.2 Penaeus monodon
CGCCCTCCTTGCCCTCCTTTCATCCCTTTTCTCCCTTTCCATCTTTTCCCTTTTCCCCTCTCCAGCTTACTCCCACACCTTCCTCTTTCTCCTTACTCCTTTTCTTCTTTTTCTTTTTCTCTATTCCTCAATCTTCTCTTCTTCTTCGTTTCTTCCTCTTTTTCTCTCTATCCTCTCTTTCCACACCTTCCTCTCTCTCTCCTCGAATCGCTTTCTTCCCTTCCTCTCTATTTCCTCCATCTCCTCTTCCCCTTCTTGTATCCCTCTTTCCCACTCTCTTCCTCTCCTCACCCCCATTTCCACAAATTTTCCTCTTCTCTCACTCCCTTCCCTCTTCCTATCTCCACTTCCTCCACTTCCCTCTCCCTATATCGCTCCCTTCTCCCTCCACTTCCTTTCGTCCCCTCTATTCCCACACCTTCCCCTCTCTCCCTACTCTCTCCTCCCCCTTCTTATT
>NC_051414.1:37461372-37461817 GCF_015228065.2 Penaeus monodon
GCATAAAATCATGTTATAATTTTTTCCACCCTTTTTTCTCCTCATCTAGCGAAGAATCCCTATGAATATTGAAGCTAACCCGTCTTGCCACAGAAGTATAGCTTGACTACCTCCTAAACACACAGTTGACATGCCTGTGTTCAGCAGAAGAGAAAACATACAAAGCTTAAATCAATTCTCGACTTACAAGTACATTTACAAGCTTGGAACAACCTGGAACAACTTGGAACGCCGCTACGCTTGTTCTGGCTGTTGATATTGGTCTTTCGAGGTCAGGAGAAATATGTACTGTGACTGGGATAAAGGAAATTGTTGTGAATTTCATGTACACGGAATAAAATAATTATGGGTAAGATATATATATATTATTAGTGAGAAAGAGGATAGAGCAACTTATGTCGCTATTATTGATGTGAGAAAAGGTAGAAGAAACGTAACGAAGAAA
>NC_051414.1:37461872-37462072 GCF_015228065.2 Penaeus monodon
TTACCATCATCACCTCCTATCAAGAGAAATCACCATAAAAAAAATTATAATCACCATGATAGATTTTTGACAAAAAATTAGGGATAAAACACACACCGCGCCATGAACTCCTAACAAGGAAACTTGGGCGAGATATAGTGGCAGGACCCAAATCCTACGAGGAAAAATATCGCGAAGGGAGAAAGGCCATCGTGAGTTTT
>NC_051414.1:37462538-37462769 GCF_015228065.2 Penaeus monodon
ATCGACAACCCTCCATATAACGTCAATCAGCTCCTCCCGCTGTGCTCTCATTAAGCGCTTTTTCGCTAAACAAGCAGATTGAATGAACTTAGCGCTATTCCCTCAGGAACCTAGCGCTCGTGTCACAAGCTGGAATGTGGGAATTTTGAGAGCAAGATCGAAACCTTTAAGTATTACCGGATTCCTGAGCACATTGCTTGGAATGCAAAATAGGATGAGATTGTACTGTTG
>NC_051414.1:37462810-37463035 GCF_015228065.2 Penaeus monodon
TCTAAACTGAAGTTCTGCTACGATGAGATGAAAAAAAAAAGAAAAAGAAGTGGAAAAGAAGAGAAAAAGAAGAGAAAAAGAAAAAGAAAAAATGAAAAGAAAGAAAGAAGAAGAGAAAAAGAGAGAATAAATTGAAAAGAAAGAAAGAAAAAGAAGAAAAAAGAAAGAAAAAAATATATAATGTTAAGTGAAATAGAAGTTCTGCCTTTCAGTAGATATGCATCT
>NC_051414.1:37463064-37463228 GCF_015228065.2 Penaeus monodon
TGTGAGACTTAACAGCGCCCATTGTTCGAAAAACTTTATTCCAGTTACTGCCAATCTAAGAAAGGATTTTCCAAAACACAATTTAATGTTATTGTAACTTATGACATAATAAATGAACCTTTTCCTACAAAGGATACTAACCCACGAATATTTCTTCATCGATT
>NC_051414.1:37463388-37463517 GCF_015228065.2 Penaeus monodon
GTAATGATAATCAGGAACATCGCTAGGCCTATTTCACTTATTAGTCCCCCTGAATTAATCAATATATATATCGATATATTTTCTCTATTTTTTTTCTCTTTTTTGTAATCGTTCCAGGGAAACACTGGG
>NC_051414.1:37463807-37464181 GCF_015228065.2 Penaeus monodon
TCATAGGGATTCTATATATATAACCAAACATTGGCCATACAACCAAGCACATATTTTCTGAACACTCGTGCAAAATTACCGATATTCCCTGCTAATTAGATAAATCTTGCAAATACTGAACATTTTGCAGCAATTGCGAGCAAACCGGGCTGGCGAATAGTTGCTTGACAAGTTTAAAAAAAAAAAAAAATTGATTGCCAATTAGACACACGAATTAGAGGTGTCAGATACGTCCACAGACCTGTCCTTCACGCGTAAAATATGACAATCATTCAATATTGAAAATAGGCATGGCGCTAACGTTGGAGAAGTAGTCATGGTGGTTTCCATTCATGGGAGAAATTTGGTTTTTAGTGTTAGGAAGTTTCTAGAGC
>NC_051414.1:37465349-37465432 GCF_015228065.2 Penaeus monodon
TGAAAATTACCCACTAGTCATTTTCAGCCAAGAAAGAAAAAAATAACTAAAACTGACATCTCTAAAAAATGATAACCAACACC
>NC_051414.1:37466230-37466772 GCF_015228065.2 Penaeus monodon
CGGAAGATAGAATTGTGAATTTTGTCTCTAATTATTGCGTCAGAACTAAAATTCTTTGTGGAATAGATAATAGATAACAGATATTCTTTGTGAATAATAGATATTCTTTGTGAATAGAATTCTTTGTGAATAATAGATATTCTTTGTGAATAGAATTCTTTGTGAATAATAGATATTCTTTGTGAAAACTTGGTTGATCGGGAAAGATATTTGGGCCGAAACGGTAGTCAACTGAGAGAGCCAAATGAAATAAATCAGATTCTTATTAACAAATGTGGGTAAAATCAGAATTATATTGAGGTGGGTAAAATCGTTGTCATTATAAATCATATTCATATTAAGGTGGGTAAAAGTGTCGGTTTTCGTGTGCTGTGGTATATTTGTGTCGAAAGTGAATTTTTTCAGTTGTGATTAATTCCATTCGTGAATTTTTTAAAATCCAGGAATAAAGGTCGTTGATAAAGCGCTGTAATGAGGGCTGTTATTCAAGAGGAGGAATTAGTCATTTATATTTTTAAAAATAAAAATAAAATATATAATTT
>NC_051414.1:37466936-37467094 GCF_015228065.2 Penaeus monodon
CACTCTTTCACGATAACACTGAAACTGCACTGGCAAAGGGTGAGAAATAACTACTCTGTCAATTTGCGTCTCAAGTTATCATTAAAAGGGGAAAAAAAATCAGTAATTGCCAAATGAAGTTCGTCTGAGAGCTGTTTTCGTTGTGATAATTACTTTCG